>NW_007729451.1:14999-25523 GCF_000696425.1 Galeopterus variegatus | reverse complement strand
GGGAGGGGCATGGTGGAAGCCCTTGGCACCCCCCCTCATTCAGTCAGGGGAGTCCAGAAGTTTTCGAGTGGTGATTTGGTCATGGCTGGGCAAGATGCAGACATTGGGGGAGGGGCATGGTGGAAGCCCTTGGCACCCCCCCTCATTCAGTCAGGGGAGTCCAGAAGTCTTCGAGTGCTGATTTGGTCATGGCTGGGCAAGATGCAGACATTGGGGGGGCATGGCTAAGGCCCTGGGCTCCCACCAAGGAGCATGGGGTACTTCTGGCAGCAGCTCAGTCATCACTGGGCTGTATGCAGATTTTGGGATGGGCATGGCTAAGGCCCTCATCCCCACTACCTCTGAAGCTCGAGAGCCTGGGGTTCTTCCAGTGGTAGCATGGTGGTCATTGCTGGGCTAGATGAGGATGTCAGGAGGGTACAGCTGAGGCCCTCAGCCATACCCCCACCATGGCTTGAGAGCCGGCAGTGCTTCTGGTCCTTCCAGATTTTATAGGTGTTCTTTGGTGGTGTTAGACCTTTACTGGTTAATGTCAGAATTTTATCTCTATGTGGGTTTTTTGTTTTTTCTTTCAGTTCTGTGTTGGATTACTTGCTATTTCCACCAGTTAAACTCTGTACTGGATCTAATCTGTTGTCCTTTGGTTACTTCTAAAGTGGGGAACCTTTTTGTAGAAACCAGCACTTGAGCTCTGTAGTTGAGCTAAATTGCTGCTTTGCTGCTGATTCTCTTGGGAAGGCTTTTTGTGCATCTCAGGTTTTAATTGTTGACTTTGTAATCACTTCCGGGTCTTGTAAGGTCTGGTACACCTGGGTTGTGTGGAAACTCAAATTTGGGCCTGAGTCTTTTCCGCAAACGTCACCCCTCTCAGTTCTGTATTCCTGACCAGTCTACACAGAGTGGTCTGGTGCTGACTGGAGGGCAGATCAGCTGTCCATGCTGTGCCCCAATGTTCCCCCAGTGGGCCCATCTCCTCCACCCCGTGCACTCCAAACACTTCCCTTGGGATGGGCCATGTGCCAGTCCCTTGTGATGACTCACCAGCCTCTGAGTGGTTCCTTTTTTCAGTTGTCTGTGGCTGCTCACTCCTATGTGGATCCATGGGAAACCTGTTAGTGGTCTTGCTGGCCCGGGGGCCACCAAGGCCCTCTTCTCCCCTGCAGCCTCCAAGAACTTCATATAAAGAACACAGCAGCAGCTTTGCCAACTCCTGCTCCATGTGGTTACAAGGGAAAGCCTTGAAGTGGTCGGAGCTCAAAATGGTGAGAGCAATCCTTTCTTTCTCTCATCCTGTCTTCTTCCTTCATGAACTCCACTGGTCTCCCCTCCTCTTCTCCTGAGCTCTAACGACCCCAGCTTTGCAGTTGTTGCTTTTTAATAGTTATAAACTGGTTGATTGTGGGAGAGGGCGATTCTGTGTAGCATCTATTCCACCATCTTGATCCAATCTAGATGTTTTCACAATGGTTTCCCTGGAGATTAAATTAACATTAAATTAAAATAATCTACTTCATATTTATACTATATTAATTTTAATAGATTATAAAAGTTTGCCACAGAATGTGTCTATTTACTCTCCTTGTTTTTACCATCATTGTCATACAAATTAGACCTTTATACATCATATATTAGTCAACACAGTTTTATAGACATTATTTTATGCAAATGTCTTAATCATTTAAGATCGTTTGGCTCTCTGGCTCTGGAAAGTGCACACACTGTCTCCCTCTGTTCTAGGGATTGCCTCCAAAGTGCAAAAGAATAGAGTTACAAACAAACGTAAATTTATACTCTTTTAATCATACCTATGCAGTCGCCTTTATTGTTGCTCTTTATTTCTCTGTGTGGATTTGTGGTATCATCTAGTATCACGCCATTACAGTCTGAAGAACCCCTTGTGGAATATCTTTTAGTATAAGTATGCTTGTAATGAATTCTCTCAATTTTGTTTATTTCAGAAAGTCTTAATTTCTACCTGTGTTTTAAAGGATAGTTTTACTGACACAGAATTCTTGTTTAGCAGCCTATTTTTTTAGCACTTTGAATATGCTCTTGGCCTTCTGGCCTCCATTGTTTCTAATGAAAAAAAAAGTATTAATCCTGTCAAAGATCCTTTGTAAGAGACAAGTCAATTTTCTCTTACTGCTTTTAGGATTTTCTTGTTTTTGGCTTTTGATAATCTGACTATGATGTGTTGAGTGCAGATCTCTTTGAGTTTACACTACTTGGAGTTCACTGAGCTTCCTGCATGTGCAGATTAATGATTCTCATCAGATTTGGGAAGTTTTTGCTCATTATTTCTTCAAACATTTATTATGCCTCCTTCCGTTTACACTACTTGGAGTTCACTGAGCTTCCTGCATGTGCAGATTAATGATTCTCATCAGATATGGGAAGTTTTTGCTCATTATTTCTTCAAACATTTATTATGCCACCTTCTAGCTTCCTGCATGTGCAGATTAATGATTCTCATCAGATTTGGGAAGTTTTTGCTCATTATTTCTTCAAACATTTATTATGCCTCCTTCCTTCTCTTATTCTCTCTCCTCTTCCCTTTTGGGTCTCCATATATACATACATACTGATACTAATTTTTCTTTAAAAATTTGGTAGAATTCAGCAGTAAAACCATCCAATCCTGGACTTTTCTTTGTTGGGAGACTGCTGATTAGTGATTCAATCTTATTGCTTGTTATAATCTGTTCAGGTTTTCTATTTCTTGTTGGTTCAGTCTTGGTAGGTTATATGCATCCAAATATGTATGCATTTCCTCCAGATTTCCAAATTTGTTGGCATATAGCTGTTTATAATAGTCTGTAATAAGTCTTTGTATTTCTGTGGTATCAGTTGTAATGTCTCTTTTTTCATTTCTGATTGTCATTATTTGGGTCTTCTCTCATTTTTTCTTAGATAATCTAGCTTACGGTTTGTTAATATTTTTAATTTCCTCAAAAAATCAACTTTTGTTTCATTGGTCTTTTGTATAACTTTTCGGTCTCTATTTCATTTAGTTCTACTCTAATTTTTATTATTTCTTTCTGTTTATCTACTAACTTGGGGGTTGTATTGTTCTTGCTTTTCTAGTTCCTTGAGATGTAACATTAGATTATTTACTTGAAATCTTTCTGCTTTTTTTATGTAAGCATTTATTGCAATAAACTACTCTTAGTACTACTTTTGCAGTATCCCATAGCTTTTGGTATGTTGTGCTTCTATTTTCATTTGTTTCAAGAATTTTTTGATTTCCTGCTTAATTTCTTCTTTAACCTACTGATTTTTCAGGAGCATGTTATTTATTTCTCTTTATTCATAGTTTCCAAAGTTTTGCTTGCTATTGATTTCTACTTGTATTCCATTGTTTTTTAAAAAGATACTTGATATGATTTTAATTTGTTTCAGTTTGTTGAGACTTGTCAGCCCTGTTCCCTCAAGAGAGATTCTGGACTCTTCTGCAACTCCCCAACTGGAACAGGTAGCCCTGGGCAGGCTCACTGGAACCGTAGATGGGGCTCTGTGCCCCTGAGAGAGGTGTGTGGGAGATTCTGGACTCTTCTGCAACTCCCCAACTGGAACAGGTAGCCCTGGGCAGGCTCACTGGAATCGTAGATGGGGCTCTGTGCCCCTGAGAGAGGTGTGTGGGAATTCCACAATTTCCTGGCTGGATTGTGTGGGTCTGAGCAGGTTTTCTGGAGCCCAGACAATAGGACTCACTGCCTTTGCGAGAGGTGCACAGGCACTCCGCTGAAGAGAACGGGGCTGGCAACAGTGGCAGAAGGCCCTGATCGATTGGTTCTCTGGCTCTGAAAAGGGCATGCACTGTCTCCCTGTGTTCTGGGGATGGCCTCCACAATGCACTAGACCATCTGTTCCCAGAGTGCAGGACACCATGTGGATAGGGGGCCTTAGGGCTGTGGAGATGCTGGGACTATTGGGCCCCAAGATAAAATGTACCCAGTCGTAGGCTCCTATCCCCAAATGGCAACTTTTGTAGTAGCCCAGGACCCAGGAGGATCAGTGTGAACTCCCTTCCTGAATTAATTCAGTCATGCGAGTTCCCAGAAACCCACCACACTGAGCTCACAGTTTGCAAGGGCTGTGCAACTTCTTTGTAGCTTGGATTGCAGGAGTCCACAGTGCAGCTTTTGACCACTTACCTTTTCCCTGCAAGCAGAAGTTCCTCCTCAGTTCCTGCTGCTCCTGGCTGCAGGATGGGGTAGTAGAGGCTGGGTATTTTATTCCATTCTCTGTGTGGCTATCCTGGGTTCCTGTGCTCACTAGCATTTCTGTTACTCCTCTGATGTGCTCCAGAGCTCTCCTTTAGTTCTCTTCATCCAAGTATAGTTGCATATTGTTTTGTCTGTCTTTGTGGGAGAGAAAAGGTGTAGCGTCTTCTAGTTGGCCATCTTGCTCCAGTCCCTGGCCATTCTCCCAGTGATGTTATGTTTGTGACAATTACATTTCTATTTCTCTGAGTCCTTACATTTTATATTTATTTGCAATAGTAGTATAGACTACCTAATACCTTAGACTTCAACTAATACAAAAAACTCCAAATATAAAACCATTTGTCTCCAACGGCTATAGTAATTTACTGCATCATATTTTGACTAAAAGAAATTAAAAAGAAAAACTTTCTTTAAAACTTGCATATTTCACTGATATTAACCTCAGCACTAATATCTACTACATCAAGAAGTGTTAACAGGACTTTTATATCAATGTCCAATCCTTTTTCACTATTTTCTGTACTATACTAAGAAGACAATTTGCTAATTTCTTTGGTAACTTTTTCTTTTACTTGAAATGATCATTTATTTTAAAAATCTATAAACTATTTTATTACCATTAAGGCAGCTTTATTTTATATTATAAGCTAAATCTTTCAGGATGAGGGAATATTTATGTGTGTGTGTGTTTTTGTTTAAATTCTATTTTTTCTATTTAATAACAAGCTGCAATATTAAATGTCTTTAAATGGATAGATTTTGGCATGCTATTATCTTGGCTACAATTCTTCTTTGGAATATCCAAGTTAAGCTATTCCACTAGTCTGTTCAATGACATTTATGACTCTAAAAGATCTTCTATGGCTAATAGCACGGGGCTTGATTAACATCATGAGCATTTTTTCCCCCATGAATTTAGGATTTGAGGGCTCAATAGTAGAAATTGTAAAATCATAAGAGAAAGTTCCTGAAGACATATCCACATTGACTTATTTTACCTCATCTAAGCATTCTTCTGCCCATGATGTTTTTCAAGACAGAAGATAAATTTAGATATCAAATAAATCCAACATTTAAAGTGTTTCTCTTACATTTTAATTCTATTTCCCTGTCACAAGGACACATGTAAGCTGCCCTTCATAAAACAATTCTGCATACAGGTGATGACAGTATTTACATTGTTATTAAGAAATTACACCATGTGAAAGAAACATCTGAAGTGAGTAAAACAGTATAGAAATGTGAAAACATTAACCCTTCTGTAACATACATATTTACATTCTTAGTGGTCTATTCTTTTTTACTCTCTTCCTTTCCAATCCTTTTTCCTATATTTGTGCAGAGTAAGACTGACAAATATTGGCTGAGAATATTGCTAGGTAGATAAATATCCTAATATCTGCCTATTAGGAAACACAGAATCACAGAGAGAAAATGGCTTTTTAATGGCACAATGCAATATAAACCCAACACATTGGAAGTTTAAACTGATGGCCTCTCACTTCCTTGGATAATATCATTGTTCAGGAATTTCTCCTCAAAAGAACTAAAGTCATCACCAGAAGAAATATTTTCAATGCAATCAAGGAAGCCAGATATGTATATTTCAATTGCTCATAAAATTCATAGTGTTCTCTCACCACATAAGATATTAAGGTATTTATCATAATGAATTCGAGCAAGCTTCAGCAAAGACCTCTTTTGTATACATTAGATATATGATCTTTGATGATATTCAGAGCATTTTACAACAAAATAAATTTCAGTTATGTGACTGTGGTGCAAATAAACTAACTTTTTTGCATTTGATCCATATGTTCGAGTTTTTTCTAGTTAGTTCTTTCTCAGTTCTAACAAGATATTCACAAAATGCTTTAATACTGATTAAACTGAATTTGATAAAGGTCAGCTTCCCCTACCCATCTCCCAGTTATCTCAGGAGATTATTAATGGACCTGATTTTTTTTTAACTTAGGTAATGAATGTGTTCCAAATGTTGATTTTTACATAAGTTTAACTTTTATTAATTTTAAACAACTTCTCAAAAGCAATACTTTAAGCTACAGAATTAGATTTATGAACTTGTTCCTTGAAAATTATAGAACTTTAAAAGGAAAAGAAGAATAATACTAATTGGTGTTCTATACCCTTCTCCCATAAATCCATCAAGAAACACAAAAATTCCCTATATGATACTGAATTTATTTAATCACCATTAGGAAATGAATGAGTGACTGTGCTTTTATGTGGTATTTAATTTAATTGGGATGTCCAGCTGCAAAATAATAATAATAGAATATTTCTGATTTAATCCAATCAACACTTACGTCTGACAGCAACCATTATAGTAGGAAACAAAACTTGAGTAGAAACTTAACTTCTGAAATTAATGCTTCTGGCAAACTATGACAGCATTTGAAAAGATAAAAGGAATGATGGGGTAAGAAATTATGGAGAAATGAAAAGAAAAAAAATAGAAAAGTAAGGGAAGAATCAGAGGAAGTTTTAAAGTTAATACTTGTAGTTATTGTGCAAATTCTCTGCTCCATATACAATAGTTAATGATTTTTACATAAGCAATCTCAATCTTACAGGAACCACCTGAGGCAGGAAGGTGTTATCAGTCCTGTTTTATAAATGACAGTACCCAGGCTAACTGTAACAGAATAAAGCCCTTTTATAGAACAAGATCATAAAGGTGTTACTGCTCATAGAAGTCAGTTCAAGCCGAGAATCAGAGAATCATGAAAAATAGCATAAATAGCATACACACTTTAAACACTTAATTTTAACTGAAAACATATTACAGTACATTCAGTATTGAGGGGGGGAAGGCTTTTGAGCATGAATCTGCTGCTTTCCTCAAGTTTTGTCTCACAAAGACAACTAGAACACAGTGTCATGATTTCTAGTTTGTTTGGTAAAGTGAAGGGAGAAATTGAAGACATTTTTAAAGCAGTCCAAATTTAGAATCCGAAGTTTTTATTATTTGTCTCAAATCTTTTCAATTTTCTTGTTCATAATTCAAAATCAGTTTTCAGAGATACCTTTATAGATTCCTTCCAAAGCATTAATTACTTACATAAAAACATCTCTTCTTCACAGTAATAATAACACAGTTTATATGAAGTCTAACTAAATTATCCATTAATGTGGCATAATTATATATTGGAAGAAAAAAATCTGGTTTTCACATAGCTGAATTCATGGCAGCATGGAACGGAGTTTTAGAGAGAAGTCTTATACTCTTGAGAATTCAGCATGCAAGAGGCAACAAGAAATAAAGAAAGATAGTAGAATTGGGTCATGAGAATTTCTGTTGTAATAATAGTTATTATTCACTTAATGAGTGTTAAGTCTTTAACACATATTGTCACTTTGATTGTCACAACACTATGGGGTAGCTTTTATTACACATTCTTGAAAGATGTAGGGACAGAAGTCAAACTATCCTCTCCAGATTGTTATCAACTGTCATAGAATGGTTAGGTAATTGCTCAAAGAAACAAAGATAGAATATTGGCATTTAAGATTGAATTTCATGTCAATCTGTTTCTAAAGCTAACTACTGAAAGCAAGAAAAATGGTGGGTGACTTCCAACATTTAGGGAATGCTCAGTGTGATGACATTGAATTCCACCCCTCAAATTGCATATCAGATGCATCTCAGGATGCATACGTGATTGCTAGTCCAATCTGTAGTGCTCTGAAATTCATCTCCTCATTTGAACCAAAGCCATGCATTTCAAGGGCTACTCCTAGCCAATGACTGAAGAGGATACTAAGGATATTACGGCCCATTGCTGAGAGATTTAGATTTAAGACTCATCTAGTGCAACTAAGGGAGACTTTGAATCTACTACAACTCCTTTCAGCCTTGTCCAAACATTCTTAGAACTGCACTGCCGTCTACAACCTTCCTTCTGTCCTCTCTTCCCTCCTCCCTGCCTTCCTTCCTGCCTTTTTCCCTGCCTTCCTGCCTTCCTTCCTCTTACCAACCTGCCTCCTCCCCCCCTTCACAGGGGTTGGACATGCATTTCAGACTCATGGTTTTTCCAGGTTCCCCCAGCTCCCTCCCCATTTTCTCTCCAGGATTTCCTCTAATATATCTTTTGCATGAATAATTCTTTCTTGGTTTCTGTTTCTTGGAGAATCCAGATTAATACATTAAAGAACCCTTATATATGAGAAGAAGTAGGAAAGGCTGCTGTTAGGATATCCCAAGGTCTACCCAAGTAGGAAAAAGTGTTTTATTATTTATCCTGTCCTTTCCTAGAAAGAGCACCTCTACTGCACTCACGCAAGTTAATCTATCTAAAGACGGTTGTGGGGTGAATGCGCAGAGGAATCCAAGACTGGTGTCAGTATTGTAGTTTTATAGCTCTTTATTTTAGTGTTGCAGCTCTTTGTTCAGTGTTACAGTGCCTCTTTTTGCTTTGCAAGCAAGGAGAGCACTGGGGAGCAAGAACTCCTAAGAAGTCAGTGTCTCTCAGAACAAATTGTATAGCCTAACTTCCCACCCTTCTCCCTCCCAGGTTCTCATTCGGGTCCTCTTCTGCAAATGAGGGATGCTGTCCTGCTAATTTGGATTGGCTGATTATGGGACACAGTCTGTTGGTCACTTTAGGAGCCTAATTTGCCTCTGGCCCCTGGGGGAGGGGTGTGAGACTGCTGTTATCTCATAGAGGGTGGGCCCAAGAAGCAAGCAGGGTAAATGGCAGGGGCCCGAGTTTGCAGTGGAGTATAGAGTTTCTAAAACAGTTTCTCAATTGGAAAAGGGAAAAGCTCAACAATTAAAAATGCTTAGGGTTTTCTGCAACAAAACTAGCATGCAATAAATGCTTGCTTTCACTTTGATTCTCAGGAAGTCCTAAATTATGATTTTCCAATTAGTCTACCTTATTTTATTGTATCTTGGATTTGTCTATCCCACTCTTTAAAGCTCAATTACATCTGCTGGACCTAATTTACAGGATGGATGTGAGAATTAGATAAAATGATAGATGAGATGCTCTTTGAAAGTATATTAGAACAACTATATAAACATTAGTCCACTTGAATTCCTTTATTAAATACAGATGCATTCAACACCTCAGGTCTTCATTAAAATGTAAACAAATATACTTAGCAGCAGTAAAAATATCATTGGAGGATTATGAATGCTTACTGAAGTGGCAAAATAAGTAAAGAAAAAATGGTAATAAAAGTCCCATGTATACAGTTCTGAGTTATTTAAATTATTCTCCAAAGTACAAAATATATCTAGTCTTAAATACCCATATTAGAAGAAGATGGGGGAAGGGCAGCATGTATGGAAGAGTAGGGGTTTTGAAGTCACATATTTTGGTTAAAGAGCTTGATTTATCTATTATGCCTTGTGAAATCTTTCCGCTTCAATTTCCTCGTATAAAAATTTGGAATAAGAGATTTACTTCATAGATTTGTTATAATGCTTAAATAATATAACATATCTAAATTATTAAAATAATGCTTACTATATCACAGGTGCCCAATAATATTATTTCTAGTCTTTTGCTTAGGTTAGGGAATAAGGAAAAAGAACTGGATCTCAATTACACAAAGAATAATAAAGACCATGATAGCTGTCATTTAATATTTGTCTTCTGCATGCTCTATGATACATGCTTTACAAATGCTATTTCGTTTACTAAAAAAAATGATTCTATGTAGTTAGCATTATTAGCTAGATTTTGCAGATAAAAAAAATTGTGACATAAAAGTGAAGTTGGAGGTCAATCAGCAAATAAGGGGAAAGAAGAACTGAAATCTGGTATGTCAGACTCTGAAGCCTATATTCATAACCCTAACCATATATTTTTCACAGGAGACTGAGCAGGCTAAGGAAAAGGTATGGCTGATGTCATCACCATGCTATTACTAGAAGTCCTGGGAAAAGACAGCAGTTATGGGGCGTGCTCCGTCTTCAGGAGCTATCATAAATTGCCCTTCACCTACCACAAAAGGGGGAGGAGCTTGTTCTCCCAGGGCAAAATCAACTAATGTCTTTCCCTTTTGTTCCCCAACCTACAGTTATCATCCAGTTAGCTTTAGAGAAAATGAAATGAAATTTTAGCTCATGCCTAGACCCAAGGCCTTAAAGTATTTTTTTCTCTGCTTGTTCATAATGAAAGTCATGAAAGAATCAAAACTTCACTCCACCTTTGGAGCTAAAGTGGATAGCCCAGAGACAACACATTTTGCAGTGCTTACTCACACCCACATATAATGTTACTCAACCAGTGCAATGGCAGGTCAGTTAAAAGTGAGAAGACAACTT
>NW_007729451.1:12785-13532 GCF_000696425.1 Galeopterus variegatus | reverse complement strand
ATTTAATAATTTCATTTGGAAAATCATGGTCATCGATGTGACTTGGAAAGTCATTTGGGCTACATTTCCACGTGCCCTTCAATCAAGAAACCAAGAACCTAGAGACATGGAAGTAAGCTCTAGACAAAGGATGAAGACAGATTCCACAAGGTTAAAAGGATTTGTCAGTGGGGCAATATTAGGAGGTCAAGTAAAAACATGCTGAAATGGCCAGAAAATGTCCACTGAGTCCATGGAAGCTATTAATGAAGGTGTTATAAAGCTAACATTTATTGATCCCTTTTTTTTATTGGTCACCTTTTTATAAAGTGCTTTGTATGCATTATCACATTTTAAATCCTGATAACATTCTTAGGAGATATGCAATGTTCTATTATTATCATTATAGATCAGGTAAGTAAAACCTCATTGATAAATGTAACAGGACACAAAAATACATAAACATTTACATTGCCCCCCTCTGCTTTCTGAGGATGATGACTCCTCTGCTTCCTCAACATGTCTCACAAGATGTTCGACTCAGTTTTCTCCTGCTGAGTTGACTGCTGAGTTGACGTCTGAGGAAGAAAATTGGGGAAGCCCAGAGAAGACTAAATTGCATGACATGAGATTGGAGAAACACAGATGAGTAGACAAAGAAGGAATTGCAAGGATATGAAAGAAGAGTTGCAGTCACATGAAAGGAGCTGCTTTTCATTGAGAGAAACTGAGAGAGGTGTGAGAGCACCCATACAGGGTGGAAGTTTC
>NW_007729451.1:10291-11921 GCF_000696425.1 Galeopterus variegatus | reverse complement strand
TTTTTTTCCCAAGATGGCTGACTAGAGAGGTCAGGTGCTAGTCTCTCCACAAAAAGAGACCAAAACACAAATATGTTTTGACTAGAACAACTGAGGGAATATGCTACAGAGCACTGAGAGAGTGAAGAGATCTTTGTGAAGCACAGAAGAAGGGAACAGCAGCACACAGAGCAGAGCGGGGCATCCACCCTCTGCTCCACTCCAGGGACTGTCTCGGAATCAGACAGAGAGAAGGTAAGCTGGAAAGCTTACCTTACTAAGCTGTTTCCACATCTACAACAATCACCAGTGACACCTACCATGAGAGAGTCCCGCAGTCTTTCAGGGATCCATACCCAGTCGGAGAGTAGCTAGGAGTTGGTAGCTGCACAGTCTTGTAGTAGAAGCCCAAGGAGAGGAAAACCCCTCATGACTTGAGTGGCTGTGACAGACACAGTTCCCTCTTGGAGCTAAACCCACGGCTGGAGTGCACCCTGCCCTGGACCTGACAATACTGACCCCTTTTGTCTGGAGGCCCTTCCCATTCTACCACCTTTACACAGGCACTTGTGGAACCATGGTCCAGGCTGCCTGGAACCTAGGACATGCAGAAAGAATGAGATCCCAGTGTCTGAACCCAAGTAGCATCCCCTCCTCCCGCAGGCGAGCATGCTGACCAGATGAGCAGAAAAGCTGTCAAAGTGCAACAATGTCCCACATATGTGGCCAACCCTGCATGGCCTGCAGAACTGCTGAATCCACAGGTGTCCACACTGGCCCACAACCAGCCTCCAGTAGCCCTGCCTCCCCCTATGACCCTTCACACATTCCCATAGGCACTAGCAGGACCACAACCCTGGCTGCCTGGAGCCTAAGCCAGACAGAGGGGCCAGGATCCTGGCATCTGAGCCTATGTGTCACTCCCTCCTGTCTCGCCCACTCCTGGGTGGGAAGGCAGACCAGCTGGGTGGAAAGCCTCTAATAAGCAGTTATTCCCCACATCTGTGTGCACCCTCCCTTTACAACCTGTGGAACCACTGAGCCCACAGGTGCCTGTGCTGACAGCCCGCCTAGCATGGCCCCTTCTTCTCCAACAGCCCTCTGCATAGTAATTGGGGCCTGCTGCTTCCTTGAAGGTTTGCTGCAGTCTGAACAGCTGATCCAGTGGCCCTCTAAAGAGCTACTAGAACCTGCTGTGCCAGTGTATACCTGCTCCAACACTGACAGTGGGTCAGGCAAGGGCTTTGATGGTCCAAGGCCTGCTTCTACAGAAATACTGGGTATGGCTGCATACTTGCAGGCTTGTACCAGGCTCAACAGCTGATCAGGCAGCTTCCTGGAATTGCAAAGCTGCCAGGAACTGCAGAGTTGCCAGGAACTGAGGTACCTCTGTGCACTTATTCTTGGACTGGATAGCACCTTTTCCTCCAAACAGAGTGCCTCTAGAGAGCTGCTGGGTCCTATGGCATCGATGTAGTCTGGCTCCACTGATCGAGTGGCCCTCTACAGAGCTGCCATGACCTGCTGCTCACTGAATGACCATGGACCACTCACCCTAACAAGAAATCCACCCCAAAAATAAATCCACCCCATTGCCTAAGCCACAAAGGCACCCACAGACAACTCCAAAACTGAAAACAGTTGAAGAAGT
>NW_007729451.1:7728-9608 GCF_000696425.1 Galeopterus variegatus | reverse complement strand
TCAAATCACCTATAAGGGAATCCCCATCAGGCTAACAGCAGACTTCTCAACAGAAACACTGCAGGCCAGGAGACAGTGGGATGACATATTCAAAATGCTAAAAGAAAAACACTGCCAACTAAGAATATTACATCCAGCAAAGCTTTCCTTCAGAATTGAAGGATAAATAGTATCTTTCCCATTAATAGCAAAGACTGGGGGAATTTATCACAATACCAGTGCTTCAAAATCCTCAAGGGAGTCCTATACCAGGAATCAAAAGAGCAATTTATAGCACCATAAATATATGAGGAAGAATAAAACCACTACTAGAACAGATATGTAAATGAGAAAGAAAAAGGCAATCTATCTTATCACTACAAAAAATACATGAAACAGAAGGATAATAAAAGGGCAAGAAAAGAGCAAAAGAAATATAAAATAGCCATTAAGAAATTAATAAAATGGCAGTAAAAGACAATATCTTTCAATAACAACCCTGAATGTAAATGAATTAAGTTCCCCACTTAAAATATATAGACTGGCTGAATGGATTAAAAAACTAGACCCAACTAAATGCTACCTACAAGAAACTCACTTCACCAACAAAGACACACATAAACCAGTAATGAAGGAATGGAAAAAGACATTCCGCCAAAACGGAATCCAAAAGTTAGTAGAAGTAGCCATACTTATATCAGATAAAATGAACTTCAAATTAAGAACTATAAAAGACAGGCAAAGAAGGATAATATATAATGACAAAAGGATCAACGCAGCAAGAAGATATAACAATTATAAATATATATATACCCAACATTGGAGCATCTAGATATGTAAGGCAACTGTTATTGGATCTGAGGGAAGAGATAAACCCAAACATAATAATAGCTGGGAACTTTAATACATTACTGTCTGCATTGGACAGATCATTTAGACAAAGAATTAGCAGAGACATATTGGACTTAAATACCACTTTAGAACAAATGAACTTGACAGACATATACAGAACACTTAATACAACAACTACAGAATACACATCCTTCTCATCAGTACATGGATTATTCTCCAGGATAGATCACATGTTAGGCTACAAGTTCAGTCTCAACAAATTTAAAAATATTGAAAAGTTATCAAATATATGTTCAGTTCACAATGGAATAAAAGTAGAAGTTAACAACAAATAAAACTTTGGAAACTATACAACTGCATGGAAATTAGACATCATTCTCCTGAATGGCCAATGGGTCAAAGAAGAAATTAATCAAGAAATCAAAAAATGTCTTGAAACAAATGAAAAATGTAAGCACAACTTACCAAAACCTATGAGCTACTTCAGAATCTGTACAAAGAGGAAATTTTATTGAAATAAATGCTTACATCAAGAAAAAATATGAAAACTTCAAATAAAACCCTAATATTACACCTCAAAGAACTAGAAACACAAGAACTATCCAATTCCAAAATTAGTACATGGAAAGAAATGATTAAGATCAGAGCAGAACTAAATGAAAGAGAGACAAAAAGAATGACATAAAAGATCAATGAAACAAAAAGCCAGTATTTTGAGAAGATAAAAAGTAGACAAGCCATTTTCCAGACTAACTAAAAAAAAGAAGAGAGAAGACCCAAATAACAAAAATTAGAAATGAGTTAGGCGATATTACAACCAATATTACACAAATACAAAGAATTATTAGAGACTATTATGAACTATACACCAACAAATCTGAAAATCTGGAGGAAACATATAAGTTTCTAGACACATACAGACTACCAACACTGAACCAAAGAGAAGCAGAAAATCTGAATGACCAATAACAAACAATGAGATTGAATCTTTTTTTTTTTTTTTTGTCTTTTTGTCTTTTTTCATGACCGGCAACGGATCACAACCCTCA
>NW_007729451.1:3962-6162 GCF_000696425.1 Galeopterus variegatus | reverse complement strand
ACCAATAACATTCATCATGGAGGTAGGAAAAAGAGTCCTAACTTTCATATGGAAAAACAAAAGATCCTGAATAGCCAAGGAAATGATGAGCAAAAGAAATAAAGCCAGAGGCCTTATACTACCTGACTTGAAATTATACCGCAAAGCTATAGTAACCAAAACAGCATGACACTGGCATAAAAACAGACACATGGATCAAATGAAACAGAACAGAGAATGCAGAAATCAACTCACATATTTACAGTCAATTGATCTTCAACAAAGGCACTAAGAACGTACATTAGGGATAGGACAGCCTGTTCAAAATAGGACATCCATGTATCGAAGAATGAAACTAGACCCATACATATTGCCATATACCAAAATAAACTCAAAATGGAATAAAGACTTAAATACAAGACCTGAAACTATAAAACTCCTAGAAGAAAACATAGGGCAAACACTTCAAGATGCAGTACTGGTCAAAGACTTTAAGAATAAGACCTCANAACCCTCGGTGCTGCCCCCGCTCCTCGCTCAGCCAGTGAGCAGCGGGTCTGTATGTGGGATCCGAACCCTCGGCAGGAGCGCCGCCGCGCTTCCCAAGCAGCGCTCTGTAGCAGTGCGCCACCAGGCCAGCCCAAGATTGAATCATTAATCAGCAGTTTCCCAACAAGGAAAAGCCGAGAACCAGATAGCTTCACTGCCAAATTCTACCAAACATTTAAAGAATAAATACCAATTCTTTTCAAACTATTCCAAAAAATTGAAACAGGCCTTTTGCCAAACTCATTCTATGAGGCCAGCCTCACCCTGCATACCAAAATCAGACAAAACCACAACAAAAAAAGAAAGCTACAAGCCAATATCCTTGATGAACACAGATGTGAAAATCCTCAACAAAATATTAGAAAGCAGAATATAATACATCGAAAAGACTACACACCATGATAAAGTGGGATTCATCCCAGGGATGCAAAGATATTTTAACATATGCAAATCAATAAATGTGATACACCACATCAACAAAAACATGAAAAAAAATGTATGATTATCTCAATAGACAAAGAAAAAGCATTTGACAAAATTCCATATCCCTTCATAATAAAGACTCTCAGCAAATTAGGTATAGATGGAAAGTATCTTAACACAATAAAAGTTATATATGACAAACCACCACAAACATCATCCTAAATGGAGAAAAGCTGAAAGCTTTTCCTTTAAGAACAGGAACAAGACAAGGATGCCCACTCTCACCACTTCTATTTAACATAGTATTGGAAGTATTAGCTAGAGTGATCAGGCAAGGGAAAGAAGTACAGGGCATCCAAGCTGAAAAAGATGAGGTCAAATTGTCCCTATATCCAGATGACATGATCCCATACATAGAAAAACCTAAAAACTCTACCAAAAAACTCCTAGAGCTAAAAAATGAATTCAATAAAGCTGCAGGATACAAAATCAATACACAAATATCAGTAGTGTATATATACCAACAACAAACAGCACAAAAAGAAATCAAGACAACAAGCCCATTTACAATAGCTACCAAAAGGATAAAATACCTGGGGAAAAATTTAACCAAAGAGGTGAAAGATCTCTACAATGAGAACTACACATCTCTGCTGAAGGACATTAAAGAGGACACAAGAAGATGNAAACATAGGGCAAACACTTCAAGATGCAGTACTGGTCAAAGACTTTAAGAATAAGACCTCAAAAGCATAAGCAACAAAAGGACAAATAAACACATGGGATTATATCAGACTAAAAATCAGCTGCACAGCAAAGGGAAGAATCAGGAATGAAAAACAACCTACAGAATGGAAGAAAATATTTGCAAACTATACCATCCAACAAGGCATAAATATACCAAATATACAAGGAACTCAAGCAACTTAACAGGAAAAAAACAAGTAACCCAATTGAAAAATGGCCAAAGGAGCCAAGTAGACATTTCTCAAAGTGAGGCATACATATAGTGAAAAGTATATGGAAAAAATGCTCAACATAGCTAATCATCAGGGAAATGCAAATCAAAACTACTTTGAGATATTATCTCACCCTAGGTAGACTGGCTCTTATCAAAGTCACAGGGAATGGTAAATGTTAGTGAGGATGTGGAGAAATGTGAGCCCTTCTACATTATTGGTAGGACTATAGGTAAGTACAGCCGTAATAGAAAACAATGTGGAGGTTTCTCAAAAAATTACAGATAGAA
>NW_007729451.1:0-2970 GCF_000696425.1 Galeopterus variegatus | reverse complement strand
CACACATTGTACACAGATATTGATGTTCAAGTCTGTATCCCACAAATATGTTTAATCAATTGTTTTCCAATTAAAAAATGTTGTAATATCATCCAAGAAATCAAAGGAAGATTGCATTCTGGAAAGAAGAACAAGGTGTTATTTTTAAAAAGAAAGAAAGAAATATTAGATCATAGAAATCAAAATGATGATAACAGAAATTAAAATTTAGGAGAAGGATTAGAAGTTGAAGTTGATAACATTGCTCCAAATATAAAACAAAATATTGGAAAAACTGGAGAGAAAGATAAAAATATTACAGGATATGTTTAAGAGATCTAAAATCCAAATTATTAGAAGTTTCAGAAAGAGAGAAAGCAGAGCATACAGTAGAGAGAAAAGTATGTTAAATATATATATATATGAAAATAAATTTCCCAGAGCTTAAGAAGTTTCCAGGTTCCTGTCAAGTGCCCTTATATATATATATATTTATTTATTTATTTATTTATTTATATATATATTTATATATATGAAAATAAATTTCCCAAAGCTTAAGAAGTTTCCAGGTTCCTGTCAAGTGCCCAACGCAACCGAGTTTCTTAGTCAGGTTGGGGACTGCTAGGTTTTACCATATGGCTATAAAGTTGCATGCCATTAACTAATTAATTGTATTCCAGCGAAAAATACAGATATAGATACTGCTGTCAAGGAGCTACTAACATCCTAGCATCAAGATACATGCGCAAAGCAGCCAGGGCATCTTTGTATCCTTCTAGGATTATCTTCCCTTTGTCACCTTGAGGAACACTTCTAGAAAAGTTCTTCCACGTAATTAAAAAAAAAAAAAGACAAATACTCTGTGATTCCACTCATATGAGGTTCTTGGAGTGGTCAAAATCATAGAAAGTGGAATGGTGGTTGCCTGGGCCTTGTTCATTCTTGCCTGAGGAGGGAAGAATGGGAGTTATGTTTAATAGGTACAGAGTTTTAGTTTTGCAAGATGAAACAAGTTCTGAAAATGAATGGGGATAAGTTGTTCAAACAATATGAATGTATTTAATGCTACTGAAATGTACACTTAAAATGGTTAAAATGGAAAATTGAAAATAGTAAGTTTTGTTACATATATTTTGCCGCAATTAAAAATTTAAAAATAAGGTAATAGGGAGTTATTCAGAAGTCAAACATTTAAAATTTTTTATTTTGTAAAAAAAAAAAAAAGGAAAGAATAAAATAAAAATTTCTATTTAACATTCTCAACTGCATATGTATTGATGGGTATGTACATTAAAAAAACATAAATATGTGTGTGTGAAAAACAAAAAAAAATGTGTGGGCATATTTAATCTGCCCCAAATTATTATTATTTCATAAAACTTTAGTTTCTGGGACCGATATGAGAGCATATACTTTGTTAAGTTATAAGCTATATTTCTTTTGGCCAGTAAAGTTCAAAATGTATGAAAGCCTCTATAGTTCCATTTTTATGCTAATTGTATGTATTAGTTCAGCTCAATTTTTACTTTATTCTAGAAATATACAACATAATTTGAGTTACTGTATCCAATTTCATATACAGCATCCATTTAGATATATTTAAATTTTCTATATATTAAATAATGCAATAATTGCCATTCTGAGAATATCTATTGTATAATAGTTCCAAATTCCAAATTATCTTTAAGTATTATCTACAATCATAAATTGGAGAGGGATAAAATATTGCAGGTTGTATTTTTATTTTACAAATGTGGGAATTAAAGGATAAATGGCTAGACTATGAAAACAGAAAATGATACATATGAAATAATAAATTGAATCAATTTGTGGAGCAATTACTCTAAGAAGTAATTTACTTAGAGATCCCTTTTATATAGAATTTAATTACACCCATTTCTTAAAGAAACAACACTCAAGAAGTGAAATAACTAACCCAAATCACACAACTGATTTGTAGAACTGAAATTCAACACAATTTATTATAATAATGACATGTTCATAAACACTATGCCATGCAGTTTCCGAAAGGTTTTTTTGAATGTTAGACCAGCACATTATTTCTCTGTAGTACCTTTTTAACCATATAGATAAAGAATATAAAGTAGTATAGATATTACTAAGCATGCAGTTCTATTTATTACACATTCATAAAATGTGTTAATAAAGCATTAGCAGGTTTTTTGCAATGCCCTTATAGTACTAAAAGGAAAACTAAACTTAAGAGAACATTAGAGTGTCCATCTAATCACCTTTCTTCAGATTAAAAAAATGAAAAATCTCAGAAAGGAAAAAACAACCTTATCAATCTTGTTTTAAATATCCAAATGGAGAAATGCCAGGAAAGTTTCCGAAAGGTTTTTTTGAATGTTAGACCAGCACATTATTTCTCTGTAGTACCTTTTTAACCATATAGATAAAGAATATAAAGTAGTATAGATATTACTAAGCATGCAGTTCTATTTATTACACATTCATAAAATGTGTTAATAAAGCATTAGCAGGTTTTTTGCAATGCCCTTATAGTACTAAAAGGAAAACTAAACTTAAGAGAACATTAGAGTGTCCATCTAATCACCTTTCTTCAGATTAAAAAAATGAAAAATCTCAGAAAGGAAAAAACAACCTTATCAATCTTGTTTTAAATATCCAAATGGAGAAATGCCAGGAATCTTGGTAACCCATTATCATATCAGCTAATTGTATTAAAAATACAGTGCTTGTATCTCATTTTATTTATTTTTAGTTTGTATTTCAAATCTAAGCTTAGAATGGGAAAAATAATAGTCCATTAATCTCTAAGTAGCACTTTTTCATAGATAATACTAATAAATTATTAGTTGGAAATTACTTTGACCAAGCGATTTTAGGAACTATTGAAGGGGTACTAAGTACCTAAAGTGAAAATTTCAAAAACGAATAAATAAACATACATAAAAATCCATAAACAAATATTTTTATAAAGTAGCTAATATCTTTATTTTTTCTAAC
>NW_007729450.1:263557-265073 GCF_000696425.1 Galeopterus variegatus | reverse complement strand
AAAAAAAAAAAAAAACACAAACAAAAATCACCATGCAGGGATAATCACTGTTAATCTTTGGATATAGGACGTCTGTACGTTTCTCATTTTATATAGACATAGCGTAGAGTAGAAGGTTGTGTACTCAAAGTCCAACTGTTCTACATTCATACTTTTGGAGTTCAGATATCTTACCTTCAAAAGAACACAGTGACTGTAACAGATATTTTAGACCACTTTATGTGTATGTGTATGTCTGTGTGTCCGCGTGTGTGCTCGCCTGTGTGTGTGTCTCCGAGAATTGCTGTGCCTACTTCCCCATGCTCTGAAACTCTACGTGATTGCTTTACATGGCTGAACATGTACAAAATCTTTTATAACAATTTCATTTTTTAATATTCTTCTGGAGATTATACTCCCACATAAATAATATATCCTGCAAACACTAAGCACATTTAACAACGCAAGCTAACACAATGTAACTTGCTTTATTCACTCAGCAATGGTATAAACACGGCTAATGTTATATACTTAATATTATTCTAAGTGCTGTAGTTAAATTAATATTTACAACCAGCCTATGACATAGGTGGTACTATATCCTTCCATTTTACAGTTGAAGAAAATCAAGGCACAGACAGGTTAAGTAACTTGTTCAGGGTCACATAGCAGAAAGACACAGAGCTCAGGCTCAGTGCCAGGAACTGACTCAAGAGAATACACTCCTAACCATAAGCCATATATTGCCAAATCAATAAATGGGGCACAGAAATAATTCTTAGGAGCTACAGAGTTTTCTGGCATATGTTCATAGCATGATTTCTTTAATTAATCCCACTGTTGGATATTTACATTATTTCCAACTTTGCCTATTATAAAACACTTCTATAAACCTCACAGCTAAACTTTGCACATATTCATTACTACTTCCTTGAGATTAATAAATAGAAGTGAAATTTTTGGCTGAAAGCAGGTGCACAGTGTAAGTCTTTGATACAGATGATCATGTTGCACTCCAGGAAAACACATGTCAATTTACGTTTCCATCAACCGTGTTCGAAAGTCCGATGTCGCCATACCCTGCTACCACCGTGTGTTATCAATCTATCTTATCCTTGGTGAATGTGATAGACCAAATGGCATCTTGCAACTCACCTGTATTTGATTACTGGTAAGGTGGAACATCACTTCATAAATTTATTGACAATGCATATATCTTCATTTCTTTTTACATTTTCATCTCTCTTTCCACCGTGTGTTTCTTTCTTTATTAAATTGTAAAATGCTCTTTATATAATAAGGAATTCAATTATTTATTACATATGCTACAGATAGTCTTCCAGGGTCTTGCTTATATTTGAATTCCATTTATACTGTGTTTTGACCTGACATTCTTTTGTTTTGCTTAATTTTTTTTTTTGATTTTTAGGAATTCAAATCTGTTAATACTTGACTTCCTAAATCTTTAATCTGTTTATCAGGAAGCATGATTTCTGATTTTGCTTATGTTTAGACAGTCCTTTGCCACCACATGACT
>NW_007729450.1:260860-262961 GCF_000696425.1 Galeopterus variegatus | reverse complement strand
TATACTCATAGACAAATCAAGGCCCTACAAAATGAGTCTCCCTTTATCCCTCTATTACAACATGCACAATATGGGTCAGAACTGCTCCCAATCCCATGTCCCCTCCTGCTGCTCCACCCAGCGGAGGGTGCCGTCCAGGGGCCGGGTCTTGAGTCTGCCCCTCAGAGGCCAGAGCCAGACCATCATCACACAGTAGAATCAGTGAAGCTCCATCAGCACCTCCAAAATTGGAGACGACCAGTCCTCACCCATGAGTCACGCTTTTCCAAAGTTCCCTATTTCCTTCTAGTCTCACAATTTGGAAAACAGAAGCAATTTCAGAACCAGATGTGACCTTTGCAGCAGCTTCCAAAACAAGCATTTGCTCCCTTATTTGGCTGGGGATCCTACACACAAGTGGGGCTTGAGACTATTCATTTCTAGCACTGGCCATGGATTATAGTTGGCCCTTGGCATTTTTTGGAGAAGGACGTAGATAAAAATTGGAGAGAAGAAAGAGGAGGTCTTTCCGAGCTGAGTCCACGGCCTTTGAATTGAGCCTCTGTTCAATTCAGGACTAGCTCCACTGGAAAAATTTCCTACAGGCAAGTGATTTGCCCAGACTGATTCTTCTGTGGTTCTAGAATTGACGGCTTGTCTTCAGCAACACCAGATCTTCCTTTGAGCATGTCTACTGCAAGTACCCACTCTCTTCCTACGGGAATTTGCCAAAGACAGGGCATCTGGTCACTCGCTGGCGGGACCTGGAGGAACACTGCTGCACGCAGCACAGGTCCTGGGCAGATGCTTCTGACCACACAGCGTAGCTGTCAGTTACGACTCTGATGAGAGGTGGTCAGGGTCCAGAAACCTCGCATCCTATTTTGTCCACAGCTGTCCCTGCTAGGTTTCCAAACCATTTAGGCAAAAAGGACAAGGTCAGGCAAGTGACAACTAATCATCACTAATGAGGATTTGGCCCAAATCCCTGCCTGTCTCCTGCCAAATCAATCATGTCCCCCACCCCATCCCACCCCCGTCTAAAACTTTCCGATGACTTTTCATTGCTCTTAGGATAAAATCCAAAATCCTTAATCTGCCTCCTCTGGATCCTCCACCCCACTCTGCCTTTCAGCTCCTTTAACTCAGTGGCTCCTTCCTCTGTCCAGAAAGCTCCTCCTCTCCCCTGCCCCCAACACACTCAGTCTCTTTCTACTCATTCTTCTGGAAACAGCTTAAGCACCACCATCCCCTTTCCTGACCCCAAGGCTAGGTCGGATCCTCTTGGTACACGTCCTCATAGCATCAACTACTTCTTTGTAGCACTTATTAAATTGTACTTAAATAACTAATTTGCAATTATTTGGTCAACATCTGTCTCCCTGGCTAGACTGTGAGCTCCATGTGGTCCAGCCAGGACCACGTCTATGAGAATTCCTGTTGTATCTCCTGTGGCCAGTGCAGTGCCTGGAACATAGCAAGAGCTCAAAAATATCTGCTGGCTGGGAGAATAAATTAAGTGGGGTCCCAGGTTTCATACTAAACAAAGAGCCCCTACTTCCCCATCCACTCTGGCTTTTAAATTTCCTATCCTTCTTGCAAATGCTAGTCTCAGTCCCTTAAATAACTTGAACATTCTCTTAAGCCCTCCCCAGCCAGGGATCCCCCAAACATGCATTGGAATACAGAATTTTAGTTCTCTCATTGTCGTTCTGATACCATGTTTTCCATTCCGGTCTCTGTAAGTCAATCTCTCCTGCTCTTCCCACAAGCCATCAGCCTTGACATTTGAAATGCTACTATTTTTCTAGAAAGGCCTATACTCTTAAAAGAAAAATGAAAATAATTTAATCTTCCCTGTGCCATAGCATCTTTGCCTTTGCAGATTTAAAGGGTGGCAGACAGTGTCTTCGTGGGTAAATCCTGGATCTGAGTACCTGATCAGATAAAACCACACTGGTATATAAGCAACCTCACCCCTAGACTTGATAATCTCTAACAGCACTTTCAACACTGAGGCTGTGCAATTCTGTGATTATGTGATTATTCACAGGAGGAGAGAGAACAAGGTATTAGTTAAAAGTTAGGTAAGGATTTGGTCAAATTCTGGAAGTCTCTTTAC
>NW_007729450.1:255567-260318 GCF_000696425.1 Galeopterus variegatus | reverse complement strand
TCAACACTGAGGCTGTGCAATTCTGTGATTATGTGATTATTCACAGGAGGAGAGAGAACAAGATATTAGTTAAAAGTTAGGTAAGGATTTGGTCAAATTCTGGAAGTCTCTTTACACAGCTATGTGACTTTGACTAGTTCCTCAATCTCTCAAAGACTAGGTGTCTTCCTCTGTAATAGGGGTGACAATACATCTCACAAGGTCATTGGAGGAATAAAATGAGATGGTGTCTGTGAATGCTGAAAACGGTTTCTGGCCCTCAAACAAGTAGGTGTTGTGGATGTCATAAGTACCATCATTGGCCTGGGACACCTTCATCTATAGGATCAGATCCCCTGTCCCACCCCACAGAGGATCCTTTCTAAGTCATACAAGAGCCCTCAGTAGATTCCTCCAGAATGACCATGGGGATGGGCTACACTAAAAAGAAGGAGAGACCAAAATATGCCCATTTGTAGGGTGAGTCCTCAAGGGTTCACCCATTCAAAGAAATAGTCTCACAAAATTTAAACACAACAATTACAATTATAGGAATTATATTTTTTTAATTTTCTACTGGGATTTGGACTTGATGATATCTAAAATTCTGATTAATTTTTTTAAAAATTTCAACCAATATTGTTCATGTCATGTAGATGGAGTTTATGAAAAATCAACACAGGGAAACCATATGGTCCTTGATTAAGTTCTCTAAAGTAGGATAATTTTTTCTTAAATTCCTTGCATCCCCCTCCCCTGCAAGGAACCTTTGTTATTTTGACTTAGAGAGTGTATTAGTCAGGGTTCTCCAGAGAAACAGAACCAACAGAATGGAGAGAAAGAGATAGAGAGAGAGAGGGAGGGGGGGAGAGAGAGAGAGAGAGATCATAAGGAATTAGCTCACACAAGTACAAAGGCTAAAAAGTCCCAAGGTCTGCAGTCAGCAAGCTGAAGACCCAGGAGAACTGCAATAGAGCTGCAGTCAAGTCTAAAAGCCTAAAAACTGGGAGAGCTGAGGGTGTAGGTTCCAGTCTGAAACCTGGCAAGCTCGAGACCTGAAAACAGCTGAAGTTTCCATCGACTCTGCAGGCTGGAAAAGGCCCACATCCCAGCTCATCAGTCAAGCGGGAGGAGTTCCCTCTTATTCAGCCTTTTTTTTATATTCACATCTTGAATTGAGCGGGTGAGCCCCCCACCCCCACATTAGGGAGGGCAATGTGGTTTACTCAGTCTGTCGATTCAAATGTTAATCTCATCCAGAAACACCCTTACAGACACATCCAGAATAATGTCTGACCCAATGTCTGGGCACTCTGTGGCTCAGTCAAGTTGGCACATAAAATTAACCATCAGAGAGTAACACAGGGTAGCAGTTGGCCCTGACTCCACTGATGAAGGATGCATCACAGACCCCTAAAATCAGAGACTGAGTGACTTGGAACCACCAAACCTTCCAGCAGGTCTGCTCTAGATACAGTGTGAGTGAGGGGTTTCTCCAGAATCCCCTTTTGTAATGGGGGGCGGTTGCTCCTCCTCTAGCAGCTCCTGAAACAGGAGCAGGGAAATGAGGTGACCTTTATTAGTAAACTACTCAACAATGTAAATATCAGTTGACCTCTTATCCTCTCGACCCATATCCCAGAGAATATCAGCTCTGATGATTTGTGCTTGAAAGAGACTGAGAAATCAAGCTCATAGATTCTAAAAGGAATGTTCTGAGATCCCCGTGAGAATCATTACACTTATTGCTGATGTACTATGTCCGGAAGGTCACTTTGACTCCAGTAATACAAGCCCAGCGCCCTGTGCTTTGCATGAAATATATAATAAATATCGTGGAATCAATGACTGTAGAATATCCATTTTTACTTCTATGCTCAGACTGCTAAAACACTTGTCTCCTATGAATGTGATATGGTATTTCATTTCATCCTTTGGGAAGATTTACAGAAGAGAATAACACTTTGATACTGGGATTAATACTATGAAGGGAAGTGCTCTGAAGATAAAATAAACTTTTTGAGTACAATAATCCATCTTCCACTGCCTCCTCCTCCGAGCTCCACATGTTTTCCCTAACACCACACTTTATACTTGGATCCAAAAATTTTCCCTGTGACATCCCCCAGTGCCTTTGATTCCCATTTATTTCAGCAAAATTTTATCCTGTGCCTGTACCTATGAATCTCCAGCAATAATTTAATTCATTTTAAGTAAGCATTTCTTGTTCATCCAGTACACGCTGAGCACTGGGCTACAATTCACAGGCTCCTAAATTAAGGATATGCCACCGTACCTGCATCTGTCAGTGTCTAGCCAGGAAAACAGAGATCACTCTAAATAACCCAATGATGAATATAAAGCCGAGAATGGGTTTTATGTGTTGTAATGGCTGGAAGGGCAGAAGGAAGAAGGATGTGGGGGAGACTGGGAGAACAAAGGAAAGAAGAGAATTGTCACCCAATTGTCAGAGAGATGAGTTCGTCCCTGGCACACACGCGGTGCTGAGCTACTCCAGGCATTGCCACTGCTGCTGGCTCCGAGCAGGTCACCAGGAGCTGTGCACCCCCAGTGCTGCGGAAAAGCCCCTCCACGGCTGGAGCCCACAGAGGCCCATAGTCCCTCAGCCACCTGCCCGAGCTGCTTCACTGCCCGCAGGTCTCTCGTGCTCCTGACGGTCTTTCTCAGATGCCAAGGATCTGAGGCCCTGACCACCAACTCACACAGACGTGCTGATGTTCACGCAGGGTACTGTGCCCACACGTGCCAGATTTAGCACATACAAGTACAGGATTCAGTACAGTGAAATTTCATCCCAGATAAACAATAAATAATTTTTAGTATACTTATGTGCCATGAGTAATAAAGTCCTTTGTCTCTGACTCAGGAGTCTTGTGTCTTCTGCCAGATTCTGTGAAATAGTAACCGACTAACATATGAGCTTATGCTGTGAATTGATTGAATTGTGTCCCCCCAAGTCCATGTATTAGAAGCTTAATTCCCTCGACTGTAACTGTTGAGGGTGGGAAATCCTATTATGGTAATTGAAAGGTGGGTCATTAGATTGTAGGACCATGCCTAGTGAATGGATTAATAATGGTGGTCGTGAGGCAGGACAGAATAGGGACATTCACCAGAGAGGCTGCTCATTGATATTCAGACTGGATCGGCACTAGCAGTTGATGAACCTGTAATGAGCTGACCGCAGCTTAACCACCCTACCCATCAGCACGCTACACCTGGAACTTTGCAGATTACAAAACCCACTGCACCTGCGCACCGGAAGGAACAAAACTGCAGACGGCCACTATATGACCTTCCACCTGTGACGTTAGACTGGAAAGGCCACTGCACATGACCAAAAACTTCAGAAACTCAGGACATGACAGGAAGCAGGTGCAAACTCGCATCGGCCCATTAGACCTTAACTACCCTCGATCCTCACCCACGAGGGAATATTCCTCCCTTTAGTCAGGATAGAGAAGCAGCCCCGTCCCAGAACAACACATCAACCCTCCCCTTAGGAATCTGCGGGGCCTCTTCGGATTCATGGAGGACCCCCCCACACGCTTCTGCACCCTACTTTGCCTTTGCAATAAAGCCCATGACTTCTGTCCCTCTGGCTTCTTTCCTTTTCTTTCATTGGTCCCATGAAAGATTTTTCTTCATGTCTTGACCAAGACCCTGGAACCACCATGCAGTAACAGTCATAGGTGTGGTTCTGAGGACTTTAAAAGAAGAGCACATGAGAAGTTCTGTCTCTCCTCTCCCCCATTTTCTGCCATGTGAGACCCCTGTGTTGCTGTAAAGTCACCACCAAAGAAAACCCTCACCAGATGTGTTCCCTGGACCTTAGATTTTCCAGGCTCTGAAACTGTAAGTGATAATTTTTTTTTCTTATTGATTACCCAGTTCCAGGCATTTTGTTATAAGCAACAGAAACAGACTCATATAGCTTGTAAAGAGAGTAAACACGAAATTCCGACTGACCCTGGGCAGCCCTAAGCACTAGGGCCCACCAGCCCACCAACTGAGATCTTCATAGTGAAACATGCAATGAAAATTTCCAAAGCTGAACAAGCAGCCCCCTCCCATCCCCAGTTACCCAACTCTCTTATAGGGGAATCTGCTGTGGTGGCTCACGTGTACAGCGTACGTCCACATGAGCTGTCATTTGACAGCTCCAGGGCTGAGTCATTTGACATGAGTACAGGTACAGTCAACACATCTTAATTGAGCTCAGCATGTGCTAGACAGCGTGAAGTGCAGCAGACAAGCTCCTTGACTGCAAGCAGCAGAAACCAACTCTCACTAGCTTGGAAGGTATTAAAACGTTATCAACAATGTGAGAGGATGGGTGGGGAGGCTGGAGAACCGGGCCAGGAGAAGGAGCGGGGCCCATCAAGGGAGTCCAGGGAGGAGCACAGATGGGGTGAAGAGGACCTCCTTCTTACTGACCTCACTTTGGGGTATCCATGACAGGGACACTGCTGGCCCCCTTCCCCTCTCCCCACTCCATAGGGGTGCTTAGAGAATTTGGAGTGCTTAGAGAAGCTCAGCATCCAGAGGTCGACCCCTTTCTCGAGCCTTCCCTTGGGGGTTCAGCTCAGCCCCTCTATGCCCTATGTTCTGCAAGGATGAGCCCTGCAGGGAGGCCCATGGGTGTCAGTGCTGCCTGTGACTGGGAGCAAACCTGGCTAATTCAGGACCAACCTGTGAGCCAACCCATTTGGGGCTAATTGACTCCTGGGCCCATCTCTCATTTTGTCCAG
>NW_007729450.1:250730-254538 GCF_000696425.1 Galeopterus variegatus | reverse complement strand
AGACACATGTGTCATTTTGTCCAGGCATTTATTTGCCTACCTGCCAGGAGGACCTGAGCCTGGGCTACAGCAGGAGGGAGATGTAGATGTGGTCTCTTTAGGAGGAAAAATTGGGAAAAGACCTGTATTTTAGGAAATTGGTGCAAAGCACACTGAGCAGGACTGTTGGTAACCTGCACAAGTGATGATTTAAAAGAAAATAAGCCCTTACTTTGAGGAATCTCTATTGTGACCACCCTACCCGAACTATGAGGCCAGACCATGGGGAGAGGGTGGGGTGAAGGTCGTGGTATCTTTCTGAAGGACTGGATTTCCAGTGGTGAGTGGTCCTGGAGAGCTGTTAATCCTGGGTCAGTTCAGGAGGCTCTGCGTTGGGCAGGGGGCAGCCTGGAGCTGCGGCAGACATGGACGCACCATGGCTGAGCCTGCCGGGATCAGGCAGGGCAGGCACAGGCCTGTTATCTCTGAGAGAAGCTGGTTCTCATCACCATGGTAGGCTATTCTCAGAGCTTCCATCAGCCCAAACCTTGAGTTAAGCATGCATGAGGGCTCAGCTTGGCCACAGTTGTGCTGTGGGTAAGGAGCCAGGCATTTCTCCTTTCAAAGGCCATAGTGTGGGGCATCTGTGGGGGTCACAAACAGAAACCGGATTCCCAACAAAGGACTGGCCCATGAGGCAACAGAGTGGAGGAAAGATGAGGAACCTGGATCCAGGGAAGCTGAGACACTACTCTAAATGCTCCCAAGTCAGTGCCCTGGAAACCTGCAGAAATAACTCAGGGGAGAGGGGGTTGACATGTTGAGGGGATATTGTCCCCAGAAAGTAAGTCAGTGTGTGAAGGCTTTATATAATCCCATTGTATAGGCGCAGGATGGTGAGACTGGACAGGTGTGAGAGGGAGATGCTGTATCAAGCATGTAATATGCTTGGTCACATTCTGTCCTTACAATGATGTTCTGACATAGCATTACTGCTCTCGCTTTACAGCTGGGGAAACGGAAGCCTAAAGAGGTTAAATAACTTGCACAGGTCGTCCATCTGCTATAGGGAGCAGCTGGACTCAAACTCAGACATGTCAACACCAAAGTTTGAGCCCTGGACATCCTGCTCAATCGCAGGTTGGCGTGCGCCTCCCCACGAAGGCTCCAGGGATACCCAAGTAAGATGGACATGCAGGACAGAGGCTCGGCCAAGGACTAGTCCATTAAGTCAGAGAGAGAAATTGGCACAAATCATCACATCTGAAAGGGATCAGTTTAGACTTTGAGGGACCAAAGACCCAGAGCTCAGAGATCCAGAGAGACGAGCAGATAGCAGAAAACGAGAGCTAGTGGGGCATGGCTTTGGGAAATCACCTAGGCCAGACACTGTCGTCATGAGCCACCCTACCTGCTTCCCTCTTTCTGCTGGGGTGGGACTGAGACTTCCGTGAATTTGCCAAGTGATAGGCTTAGATGGGATCTGGGTCATTATTGAGGTGTTGGAAGGCTGCCGTAGGCTTCAATCACCAAGTGGGCAGAGACCCTATGGATTGGATGAGGCCAGGAGTAACAGAACATGACCCTACTAATACTCCTATTTCTTAACAGATTTAGCTGCTTCTGTAGACAAACAAGCCTTTATCCCTTTAAAATTAATATGTGAGCATGGGAAAATATACATGTATATAATGTTAGTAGGAGTGTCAAATAGAATAACTACTCTGGAGAATGATTCAGCAAATCTATCTCAAAATTTAAAATGTGCTTGCCCCAGACCCAACAATTCTTTTATACCTTTATTCTACATCCAAAGTCATACTGGTGCAAAAAGCTGTACTTACAAAGATGCTTATTGCAGAAATATTTGTAATATGAACCTCCTATTAATCCATTAATAGGGAATTAGTTAAATTAATTATGACACATCCATCTTATGAAATGCTATGTAACTGTTTATAAAAATGAGATATTCTTACATCATGAAAGGATAGCCAACACATGTGAAGTGGAAAAACAAACTGCAGAAGAGTATGTACAATATGATCCCATTTATGTAAAAAATGACATAAATTTTCATTTAAAATATACTTGAAAACAGTTCCATCACCACAAGGATCCTTTCTTGTATCTTTTTATAATCTCACTCATTACCTCCTGTTACTTCCATTGCTAACCCCGGACAACCACTAATCTGCTCTCTACCTCTACAATTTTCTCATTTCAAGAACATTATATAAATGGAAGCATACAGTATGCAATCTTTTAGGATTGGCTTTTTTTTTTTAACTCAACATACTTCCCCTGAGGGTCATCCAGGTTTTTGCATGTATCAATAGTGTATTTATCTGTTTCTGTTACCTATAGCAAAAATACACAGAACTGGGTAATTTGTTAGAAAATGAAATTTATTGCTTACAGTTTTGGAGGCTGGGAAGTCCAAAGTCCAGGGAACACATCTGGTGAGGGTCTTCTTGGTAGTGGCTTTATGTCAGTGTAGGGGTCTCACGTGGCAGAAAATGGCAGAGCAGAGAGATAGACTCTCACATGCTCTCCTTTTAAAGCCCTCAAAACCATGACCATGACTGCCATTATTAATCCATTCACTAGGCATGGGCCTCAGAATGTAATCTCCTCTTCAAGACCTCACCTTTCAATTACCATAATAGGATTTCCCACCTTCAATGATTACAATGAGAATTAAGCTTTTATTATGTGGAATTTGGGGGACACAATTCAATCAATCCACAGCAAATAGCCTACTACTTGTTATTGCTGAGTAGTACTCCATTGCATAGACATACCACAGTTTGTTTAACAATTCATTGTTGAAGGACTTGTGGGTTGTTTCCAGTTGGGCTATTACAAATAAAACTGCTATGAACATTCATGTGGTTATAGAGGAACAACAGAAATACCCTTGCGATTATGGGCCTTTGAGGGGGTAATTGATACAGGAAACTACACAGAGAATTAAACCCATTCACATGAGAACAAGTAACACTGGGGAAAACTGAATAAGATGAATGTGTTTTATCAGTGTCAGTATTCTGGTTCTGATATTGTACTACAGTCTTGCAAGATGTCACCACCAGGGGAGCTGAATAAGGGTACCCAGGATGTCTCTGTGGATTCAGCACATGAATCTGCAATTATGTCAAAATAAAAAGTTTAATTATTTTTTAAAAGTTACTTTTTTAAGAGCCCCACATATAATGCACAGATTGGTTTCTGCTGTTTCTAATTTACTTAGTAAATGTCACTGAGTGCTACTATGTGTTAGGTACTTACACTCAACCTTGCTGTCTAACAGATCCATCTTTCTGTGCTATTACCTCATTTAAAGGATCAAATTAATTTAACAAAAAAACCAATATTACTAAAAATAATAAAAAGTCATTAGTAATTCTATCACTTTAAAAAATTATGTCAAAGCAGAAGTCATCATTTCCCCTGTGCTCCCTCCCCCACCCAACACCAACCCCAAGAAGTTCCCATTTGCTACATCTTTTTCCTGACTCCAAAGTTCATGCAGATATACACATATATGTACATATTTACACACATTTATAAACTGAAAACGAAATTCTACTATTCTAATAATATATCTGGGTTCATTTTCAGATCAGGACATCCATGATCAGCCGTGGACATAAACAGCTGCAGCATCACTTGCTTCTTGATATACAAGAGTACAGATCTCACTGAACAGGAAAAACACTATAGTCTCAGGCTACCAAATTGAATCTCTCTACCCAAGCCCACTAATGACTGTGGGAATGGCTAAGCAGCCACGAAGAAGGCTGGCATTGCTATAGCACGTGATTGG
>NW_007729450.1:249529-250231 GCF_000696425.1 Galeopterus variegatus | reverse complement strand
TGACTGTGGGAATGGCTAAGCAGCCACGAAGAAGGCTGGCATTGCTATAGCACGTGATTGGCTCATGTTAAAACAATCCAGTCAATTCAACCAATTCAATTATTGATTCCTTGCCTAACACTTGCCCATTGTGAGGATGAAAAGTAGATGAATTTAAAATCACCCAGCCTGAACTACAGTTCAATAAGAGACTCACACACAGAAAAAAAGGAATTTTATTGCCTAATAGAGCAGCAATAATACAAGAATAACTCTTTGATCTCAAATGTAGAGTCTCAGGATCTTTACAGAATGAATAGGCCCCCAACCTTGAAACCTCTTGGTGTAAACCACAAACATTATCCCAAATTTTCAATAGAACAGCACACAAAATTTATTCCCATCAATAGACTAGTATCCCTGTTGCCAGAAGGATACTTTTGCAGTCTCAGGTCTGCAGTCTGGCTATTTTTAGGTAAGCCCAAAACTGTAACATCACTGAATCCCCTGATGCATTCTGCAAATCAAAAGAGCCAGTTAAATTAAATTAGGAAGCTTAATTTTTGTATTCCTGGCCCCTTAGCAGTACCCAGGGAGGCTTCTACTTCCATTAGAGAATACTCAGCTATGAATCTTGTCCCCAAATGCATTTGCATATGGTTTGGAAGACACTGACGGCTCCAGGAGCTCCCTCAGTGCTCTACCTGGTGCAGCCTGAGGACC
>NW_007729450.1:246501-249094 GCF_000696425.1 Galeopterus variegatus | reverse complement strand
ATACTCAGCTATGAATCTTGTCCCCAAATGCATTTGCATATGGTTTGGAAGACACTGACGGCTCCAGGAGCTCCCTCAGTGCTCTACCTGGTGCAGCCTGAGGACCGGGTTTGATCGAGAGTAGAATGTCCACTGAGCAGGTGGCAGAGAAGGGACAGGGGAGGAAGACAATTCTGCCTTCACGACCAGCTCGTAAAAGAGAGAGGTGAGGCTGTCTTTTCTCTGGGAGAAATCATCCCCAACCCCCTGACACAGAGGAATGCCATAAAGACCCTTAAGGTGTACCCTCCAAGCTTTCTGAGATGCCCCCAAGGTGAAAGGTCTCCATGGCACACAGCATCTTTATTAGAACCTCACTGTTGTAATAGTCCTAGTTCAGTGATGATCTTACAAAAAAGAGCCACAAAAAGAGACAACCTTCATCATTTGCTTCAAATCCTGCTTTTGCCCAGCGACATCTGGCAGCAATCATAATTTAACTCATTTGGACTGAGGAATGGTGTCTTATTTCCTCTTTTGTATGCAAACCCTCAAGAATGGCCATTAGAAGCTCTCATGTGTCATCTGATGCTACTCTTTGCCAAGAAAGTCCTATTCCCCATTTTTAAGCTCTTAGAACAATCCCATTTTAGGATATTTTTGATCTGGACTAGGCTTTCGATAATTTGCATCACCTGTTTTTGGACATGATTTATTTTCTTTCCACATTGGGTTGCCTTTCTGGATCTCCTATTGGAATGTCCTTGGGCCTCTATCCACTGTCACTTATTGTTAAGGAGGCAGCAGCCTTCGTGCTTATTAAAGGAACAAGCTACAATGGCCACAGGGTCAGCACCAGGGAAATATTTGGGGTGTTGGAACTGTTCTGTATTCTGTTTGTGGTGGGCATTACAAGAATTTTCATGTGTGTTAAAACTCATAGAAATGTACACCAAAAGAACATCACTACTACTATATATATTTTATTTTAAATCAGAATGCCCTGGCCATATCTAAACTAATTAATTCAGAATTTCTAGGTGGGAGTCAGGTATCTGAACTTTTTAAGTCTCCCGAGGGATTTCCAGTGCACAGTCAAGGTTAAGAAGCATGGATCTATGCAAGCAAGGTTTGACATAGGAAGTTGCTTTCTCAGCAGCTCAGTCGGCACTTTCAAGAGGCAAACTCTACCAGTCAGGAACCACCTGCCACAATCTAGGTGGGAGATCAGTTTTTGTGATTTCATTCTCCAGAGATGCTTTTTCTTATGCGCAGTGTGGATTTCTGTCTCTGGGGCTTTGCCCGATGCCCAGAGTAGTTCTGTGACATAGAAGAAACCAGAGCCCTGTGTTTCCGGGCCAATCCAAATTTACTCTGGTCCCTCCCCTCCCCAAACCACAAAAGGTAAGACATTAGAAATTGGTATATGTGATCAGAGATCAGCAAGGGTTCTGTGATCATTCATTTTATTTGTCAACTTGACTGGGCCACCAGGTGCCCAAACATTATTCCAGGTGTTGCTCTGAGGGTGTTTTGGGATGAGATTAACATTTGGATCTGTAGAGGAAGTAAACCAGATGGTCCTCCTAATGAGGACAGGCCTCATCAGCCAGCTGACGTCCTGAGTAGAACAGAGTGGCTGAGCAAGAGGGAACCCCTCCTGCCTGACCACCTACGAACTAGACACCACCTTTTCCCGCCTTCAGACTCAAAACGAAACATTGGCTTTTCCTGGGTCTTGAACCTTCCAGCCCTCAGACTGGAACTACACCACCGGTTTTCCTGGGTCTGCAGCTAAAGTTCTTAACATTTACAGGTAGCCTGAGGTGGGGAGATTTAAAGGTAACAGGAAGCCACTGACCTGGAGCTTCCTAGAGAGACTACAGAGAAAATAGCGGGGCTCATGCCCCTTGTCTATTACACACTCCTGTTCCAAGACACCAGCTCTGATCCTCAGCGTGTGGCCCTCACCTCATCACACTGCCTGACAACCACCACCCTAAATCCAGCAGAAGGAGGGAGACAGCTCACTGCTTTCTCCTCTTTGGAACAAACTTGGGAAAGGTGGTTCAATCGATTTTTGATGATCACTTCCATTTCAGTCGTTTTGTTTCCTCCTCAGGAGTGTATGAAATTGTGAGGTTGCTCCCACTTCACTATCCTCCACAGCTAGTATCCACGCCCACATCATTCTGGTTAAAAGTCTTTGTGCTTTTCCTCTGCACTCCAGGAGAGATTCTAACATGCAGCTCTGCTCCGGTGGTTCCCTTGTTTTTGTGTCCAGCCTGCAGTCTACTACCTACAGTGAGGCTTGAAATTCAGCTGTTGCATTTTTAATAGCTTTGCAGTAGTTCCTTAGTTTACCCAGTTCCCTTTGTGGCTGACCTTCCTGTATTTTCATTGTATCATATTCTCCCAATATAAAGTTCTGCCCTTTTGTCATTAAAGCCATGTCTTCTTGCATTCTGTGATGCAAATGACTCTTTAATATGTTCTACTCCTGCATGAGGTCATTTCAGAATTCACTCTCCATCTGAACCTTCGGGAAGATGCTTCCTCTCTTTTCTTTTGCAGTGGGATTTCCTAAGCCCCATGATGAAATGTTTTCTATTGA
>NW_007729450.1:244748-245294 GCF_000696425.1 Galeopterus variegatus | reverse complement strand
TCATTGAATAATTTTTAAACATCTGCTCCGTGTTTGACACTCTTCCAGGTGTCAGATGCAGTCACAAAACAAAGTCCCCCTTGTGGAGGCTGCATTCCAGGGAGCTCAGCATTGCTGAGCATTAGGGAAACTCACTAGGTGGATAAATGCCCTGACAAAGCATAAAAACAGAATGAGACTAATAAGACTTGGTTCACATGGTTATTATGAAGACTTGAATAACGTAATGAAAAACATATGTAAAGCAGCTGACACTTAGAATAAACAACAAATTTAATTCCCTTAACATTGATTCTCTATCTACTTAACAACCATAACAGTGTCGTACTACTTCTTGACATTTTCTTGCTAAGATATGGAGCATTAAAAGTGGCAGGGGAATCTAGAATTAGAAAAACAAGTTTCTCTACTGCTAGACGATGACTTCAGACAAGTCATTTGAACTCAAAGAGAACAGCTTACTCATCTGAAAAGAAAATGTAAACTGCTGTGATTGAAACCCTTAAAAGTGATACCCATGTCCATATAGGTCCTGTGATTTTTCTC
>NW_007729450.1:237592-243823 GCF_000696425.1 Galeopterus variegatus | reverse complement strand
AAATGGAAATCCCCATTACATAAAAAAACTCCTATCTGTGATCACGTTTCCTTGAAGAGTTGTAGCTTGAAGAGTTTTAAGACCAAACCAAAGTATATTAAGGCTACTGCAACACAAACTGGTTATGAGATTAATTAGTACAAGTCAAGGCCCAGACAGAGGAGGATACAAGATGAAGTAAAGAGAAGTCAGTGGATAGAGGCAGAACCCAGGGGGCTCCCTTGGGGGAGAGTGGGAAGCCTGGTTTTGCTGCAGGTGGGGAACTGCACAGTAAGGAAGAGCAGATCCCTAAAGCAGAGGGCAGGAGGGGGATGAAGGGACAGGCCTGTCATTATTCCATGGCCGGGTGGTGGGTGTGCTCTAGGCACAGCATGTGAACCAGCACCACACCCTCTTTCTCCCATAAACACACGCACATGCACTCTCACACATACACAACGCTTTAGACAACCCGCAAGCAGAATAAAATCTGTCTGAAAATGTTCACATTCCTAAAATAACTAGATTAGGTACATAATGATATTTTATTTCCTTAAGTTACCAACCACCCTAGTGGATACGAGAAATATTTGAGTCACAAATTCAGTCTCTCAGTTTTTCAATATATGAGTATTTAATGATCTCCCATTATAAAAATATCACTACTCAGTGAGATAAAGTAAGGTATGTAAGACAGCGCAGTGCCTGACTCGAGGTACACATGTCAGCACACAGAGGAAGGAGAGGAAGAGGAAGATGAGAGACAAGAGAGGAGGGAGAGGAACTCTCACATACTACTGGTGAGAGAATAAATTGATCCAGTTGCTTTGGAAAACAGTTTGTCATTATCTAATAAAGTTTAAGATGCATACACACTACAACTTAACAGTTTCACTCCTGCGTAATTACCCTAGAAATGCATGTCTGTGTACTCCAGGATATAGTAATAGTAGCATTATGGTTGGTAACAGCCCAAAATTGAAAACAAAATGACCAAAAAAGAATAGATAGATTGTGGTATGGTAATTTGATGGAATACTATACAGCAATGAAAAATGAAGGCACTACAGCTATGCACAGCAACATAGATGAATCTTTAAAATTAAATGCTGAACAAAATAAGCCAGACACAAAAATATTCATTCTGAATAATTCCATTTATATAAAGTTCAAAATCAGAAATAACTAAGTTAATTTTAGGGATGCATACAGTGGGGTTAAAACCATAAAGCAAAACAAAGAAAGAAGGAAAGGGATTGTGATCCATGCAATGGTTAATTTTATGTGTCAACTTGGCAAAGCCATTGTGCCAAGATATTTGGTCAAATACTATTCAAAATGTTGCTGTGAAGACTTTCTTTTATGTGGTTAACATTTAAATCAGTGGACTTTGAGTAAAGCAGATGACCCTCCATAGTGTGGGTAGGCCTCATCCAATCAGCTGAAGGCCTTAAGAAAAGATGACTGAAGTCCCTGAAGGAAGAAGGCATTCTGCCTCCAGACGTGAGCTGTCAACTCTTCCCTGGGTCTCCAGCCCTCAGGCCTGCTCCACAAATTTCAGACTTGCCAGCCTCCACAATCGCATTAGCCAATTCCTTAAAATGAATCTGTGTGTGTGCGTGTGTGTGTGTGTGTGTGTGTGTGTATCCTAGAGGTTCCGTCGTTTCTCTGGAGAACTCTAATACAATCTGGAAGGGACATGTAGGAGCCTTTGGGTTGCTAGCAATATTCAATTTCTTATCCTGGTTGATAGTTATATAGCGGTTCACCTCAATAATTCATTAAGCTGTATATTTATGTTTTATGTACTCTTCTATATGGTTTTATACTTTCCAATAAAAGTTTTACTTTCTAGCTAGCATTGGGAAGTTCACAAATAAACATCGCATGGCACACCTTGTAGCTGGATAGGTGGGGAACCATGATAAAATACCCAAATGTCATTATGTCACATTTTCTTCCAGTGATTTCTCTTTGGCTCCTATCCTTCCCTAAAACCTCAATTCTTCTTCTTATGAATCCTACATTACTTTATTTATACCTCTTTATATCTTTTCACATTTCCTCAATTAGACCCTGAGCTTCTGGGGGGAAAGATTTATAATCTCTTTTTATCTTTGCATCCAATTTTGAGCACAGCATACAGTAGGAGCTCCATCATGATTTCTTAGATGAATGAATGAACCAGTTAATAAATAAAGAAAGAATACAGTTCTGGATAATGAACCGTTAAATGTCATTTGTCATGGTTCTGGTTAATAAAGGAATGGTATGAACTAGAATTATCAAAATAATGTCATAGGGAAGAAGAGACTTGTGCTGGGTTCTGAAGGATAGGAGGATTTCAGCTGGAAAGCCTAAAGGATAGACATTTGCCTCAGAGCTTAGAAATTTTGTAAAGACAGAGATGAACCTTGAAGGTTTGCACAACAATGGGGGTAACTCCAAATATAAGGCAGAACACATGAGCTGAGAAGTGGAGCAAAGCTAGCTGAATACAAAAAGTCAGGGGAGGAGACTGAGACCGATTCTCTAGGACTCGGGAACCAAGTATTATCTTCTGATCCTGTTTGCTTTCCATGAAGACCCCATTTCAGGAAAGGGGAATCTGCAAACTCCAGTTCTCCATGTGATGGGACTCTTCATGACTAAAAGATCTAAATTCTTTTTTTTTTGTCCTTTTTCAAGACTGGCCGCACCGCGCTCAGCCAGTGAACGCTGTGAGCGCACCGGTCATCCCTATATAGGATCTGAACCCGCGGCGGGAGTGCTGCTGTGCTCCCAGCGCTGCACTCTCTCGAGTGTGCCATGGACTCAGCCCTGAAAGATCTAAATTCTATGCCAATGCAGTTCCAAAGCTACTGACTGAGATGTGAAACACTTAGGTTTCCTCTTTTTCTTTGGTTTTCAGCCCAGGGAGAAATGTAATTGTTACTAAGGCATTATCAGAATACTTTAAAACATAGAAATAATCCTCTTGGGAAAATGGCCTTTGGTTTCCATCCTGTAAGCATGGGACCCAAGTTCTGACACAGAATTATTGAACACAAGACACACAAGGTTAAGACCCCAAAACTGGTTAGATTGAGTTTTGTCCACAGAGGTGAGTTATATGCTTCAGTAATTTAAATGGTGATTTTGACATCAGGTAGACTTAACCACTGATAAATCAGACTTGCACTTTTTGTGGTCTGAGTTTTTGTGTTTTAGTGTCTAGAAAAAATCAATAATCTCTATGATAATGCCAATAACGCCTTAGAGAGGTTGTCCACCTTCAGGGAATACATTGGTCCATAGCTTCAGCCACCTCTGTGCCATTACACTCTACAAAAACTTCCTTGTTACTTTTCTTTTTCTTTATATATATATATGGACTCTTAAGGCAGCTTTCCTAACTCTATAGCTTTTTTCTCTGAGTTTATTACTTTGTAAAAGGAAGATAAAGCTTTACTTCAAAATTGAATCCCATGTTTTTAAAAAAATGGAATTAAGAAAAAGCAGGAAAAGTGTGAGATGGGAAAAGTGTCTGAACAAATGCTTAAAATTGTGCGCAACTTTCCAGTTTGATTTATGCTGCTCTTAATTGCCAATTCCCAGGAGCCACTTCTGCTTGTTCTTTAGTAGAAGAGGAATGATCTATGCTCTGGCCTAGAGTGAACCTGGAATGATGGATGGCCTGGGCATTCAATAATTATGTTCTGAATGTGTGAAACTTCCCCTGCCTGAGCTGAAAGCTTAGCTCAGTTGGTTTATAATTCCCATGAAGCCCAGATGCAGTGCTCAATGTGGACTGGGATGCCACATGTCACTACTATTTTAAAGAGCAGTGTTTCTTATAAATTCTTTGTCCTGGAATCCATAGGGAACCTTTTATACCTCAGTACAAAACTAAGGGAGAAGCACATTTGGAGGTAATTATTCAACTGTAAGGTGTTTTAATAGCATGTGTTCCCTTATATAACAGTAAAATTTGTTTTGAAAAAAAAAATACAAGGAGGTGAAAGTACAGCACCCTTGTCCTACTATACACAGATAACCACAGTTAGGTTGCTCACATATATTCTTCCAACACACTATATGCAAAGGTGTCATTATGGACTGAATGTTTGTGTCCCCAAAATTCATATATTGAAGTCCTAACCCCCAGTGGGATGGTATTAGGATGTGGGGTCTTTGGGAGGAGACTAAGTTTAGGTGAGATCATGAGGGTGGGGCCCCTATCATGGAATTGGTGTCCTTATAAGAGGAAGAGAAAGAGACAGAACTCCCTCTCTTTTCACTGCACAAAGAAGAGGCCATGTGGGCACATAGCTAGCAGGCGGCTGTCTACAAGCTGGGACATGAGCTCTCACCAGGAACCAAATCAGCCAGAACCTTGATTTTGGACTTCCAGCCTCCAGAATTGTGAAAAGTACGTTTCTGTTGTTGAAGCCACCCAGTCCACGGTATTTTGTTATAGCAGCCCAAGCAGACTAGGACAGTGTATCATTTTAAGTGCAACCCATGGTTTTCTCTCCTTCTCATCCCCATCTTTCTCATTTATCTTACCCAGGCGACAAGTGCTCCCTATGAGAACAAGAAAGGTTTGTCTGATAGATGCTCCTCTCTACAGCAGAACAGTTCAAAGCAGGGGCTCCAGGCTTTTTGTCTCCAAATCAACAATTTGTTAGCTGTAGCTGTGTGACATTAGACAAGATATCTAACCTCTCTGTGTCCCCGTTTCCTCAACTGAAATAGGATGTATACAGTATCTATTTCCAAGGGCTCTTGTAAGGATTAAATTATTAAATATGTGTATAGTATTTAGAAAAAGATCTGATATAATTCATCTCTCTACAAGAATTCACTGCTATTATTTCTGTTACTGCCATGGACCTCTCAGATAGAGCACCACTAGCAAGGATCTGAACTTGGGGAGGAGAGCAGACAGACATGGGGGGGAAGACAGGTGAGGAAGGGAAACCAGAGACAAAAGAGATTTCTGGACAGCTACCTGAGGCTACCTTTTACATTGCCAAAAAGTAATGTAAAAGAAACACTGACCTAAAGCCAGCCTGGGGCAGAATGTAATTCACAACTCATCCTGAAAAGAAAGTAGTATTCCTGATGAAAATGCTTACTCAGTTTTCTGATAAACGTTAATGGGATTAAGACTTGTTCTGGGAAACCATGCTCTGCACTGACTGTCAGTCAACAGTCTAGTGGTCACACATCCCTGAGTGCAGGGCACAGTCCCAGGTTCACCTCAGTGTAATCATTAATAGTGTGTCCTTGCCCTCTCAGATGTGTGCCAGTTGGGACAACAAATCCTTTGACAGGTGTTCCTTTCTTTTTAATGTAGTATAACATTTTTATATATAGTTTAGCAATGACTATCTGACCATTCTTTTTTCTTCTAAAATGTGTTTTCCAAAAGTGAATCTTTAGAGTATATTAAAGCTTTTTCCTTTACAGCAAGATTAAAATAAAACTTTGACAGATGTTCTTAACTAAACTGCCAGAAAACATTTTTATTTAATAACACCTTGATAGGTAAGATAAAAAGTGTCTTGCTCCATTCTCCTATATGTTTATGATCTGTTAAAAATAAGTTTGTTACCAGAAATGAACAATTGGAATTTTAAATTAAAAACACAGTACCATCTACATTTGCACCAAAAAATAAAATACTTAGGTATAAATTTTTTAAATATACAGGATGTATATGAAGACACTACAAAATTATGATGAAAGAAATCAGAGATCTAAATAAGTGAAGAGATATTCCACATACAGGGGTAAGACAGCTCAATATTGTCAAGATGTCAGTTCTATAAGTATTCCAGTTTCACTACGACATTGAAGTCGTTGATTTGGTGGGATACTGATTTTGTAACTATAAAATGTTGTTTTATGGATTAACCTATTTACTGAGAATAAACATTTGCTTGTTTAATATTCTTTTTAAATGTTAGTTCTCCCTAACTTGATTTATAGATTCAATATAATATCAATCAAAATCTAAGCAAATTATTTTGTGGTTGTTGACAAACTAATTCTAAAGTTTACATGAAGAGGCAGAAGATCAGAAGAGCCAACATAATATTGAAAGAGAAGAACAAAGTAGAGCTGACACTGCCTTTTAAGACTTACTAAGGGGCTAGAGTAATCAAAACAGTGCAGTATCAGTAAAAGAATAGACAAACAAATGAAACAGAAGAGAGAGCCCAGAAATACATCCACACAAATATGCTCAACTGATCTTTTTTTTTT
>NW_007729450.1:233248-236801 GCF_000696425.1 Galeopterus variegatus | reverse complement strand
CAAGTGGCACACTCTCCAGTGCGCCACCGGGCCGGCCCATACACTCAACTGATCTTTGACAAAGTAGTAAAGGCAATACAATGGAGCAAAGATAATCTTTTCAACAAATGGTGCTGGAACAATTGGACATCCACATGCAAAAACAAAATGAATCTAGACACAGATCTTACACCTTTCACACACAAAAAATAACTTAAAATGGATTATAGACCTAAATGTAAAAGGCAAGGCTATAAAACTCCTAGAAGATAACACTGGAAAAAATCTAGATGAACTTGGACTTGGTGATGACTTTTTAAATATAATGCAAAAAGCACAACCCATAAAAAAATTGGTAAGTTGAACTTTATTAAAATTACAAACTACTGTTCTGCAAAAGACACTGTTCAGAGGAGGATGAAATGACAAGCCACACCACTTGCAGAGAATATTTGCAAAAGACATATCTGATAAAGGACTGGTATCCAAAATAGACAAGGAAACCTTAATCTCAACAAAAAGAAAAAAAGCACTCAATTAGGAAATGGGCAAAAGATATGAACAGACACCTCACCAAAGAAGATATACAGATAGTAAATAAGCACAGGAAGAAACGGTCAATGTCATATGCCACTAGGGAAATGCAAATCAAAACATCAGCGAGATATCACCACACACCTGGGAGAATGGCTAAAATTCAAAATACTATAACACTAAATGCTGGCAAGGATGTGGAGCAATAACAAATGTCACCCATTGCTGATCTGAAAAAGCTACATATTGTATGACACCAATTGCGTGACATTCTGAAACAGGTGAAACTAGAGAGACAGTAAAAAGATAGTGGTTGCCAGAGACTCAGTGGGAGGGAGGGATGAACAGCTGGAACACCGAGGATCTTTAGGGCAGTGAAACTACTATGTATAATATTGTCATGGTAAATACATGTCATTATACATTTGTCAAGTCCATGGAGTATACAACACTGACAAGCGAACCTTAATGTAAACTATGGACTTTAATAATAATGTATCCGTACTGGTGCATCAGTTGTAACAAGGGTAAGAGAAATTGAGGGTGGGAGGTGAAGGGCTATACGGAAACTTTACTTTCTGCTCATATTTCTATAAACTAAAACTGTTCTAAAAAATAAAGTATTTTAATAAAAAAAATTTTGTTTTCTTCCTTGCAATAAACTTTGCCTGTACAACCTCCTAGAATTTTTTTTTCATAAATAAAGGATTAAATGGACAGAAATGAGATCGCATTATCAATATTATTTTGTAAGTTTTATCCTTTTTCATAGCTATGCATTATGAAGACTTTTCCATTACTAAACGTTCTACATTATTTTGGCTATATTGATTTCTATTTATATAGACTCATACAGTAAGTGATTATATCAATTCCTATTGTTAGATATTTAGGTTGGTCCAATTTCTAGTAAATAAATAGCACTATGATAAGATCCTTTCAATTACATCTTTTTCAAACATGAGTGATTCTTTGGTTAGAATAAGGTCCTACAAGAAAAATTGTTTGATACAGTCATATGCATAATTAAGGCTTCTCATACTTTTTGCCAAATTTCCCTCCAGGAACATCCCAGTTTTCACGTTTTCCAGTCTGTTCCCTTGCCAATACCGGGTGTTATCATTCTATAAAATCAAAGCTAACTCCATAGGCAGAAGATACTCATTATTATTAGTTTTAATTTGCATTTTACTACTGATGAGCTTAGACATATTTTAATATGTTTATTAGCATCTAGAACTTCTTACGATTTTACTGAAAGATATATATATATTTTTTTGACCGGTAAGGGGATCACAACCCTCAGCACAGTGTTGTCTGCACCGTGCTCAGCCAGTGAGTGCACCAGCCATCCCTATATAGGATCCGAACCCGTGGCCTCAGCGCTACCATCGCTGCACTCTCCCAAGTGAGCCACGGGGCCGGCCCTAAAAGATATTTTAAGTTAACTAATATATTAAAGGAAATGCTGGCCAGAGACCCACTTTAATTTTCAGAAAAACTGAAATCTCTAAATCTACAGGCCCTCATATTCAGTAATAAAAGTAATTAAAAGACTGCCTTTAAGTGTAGAAAACATATGGCAGCAATTAATTTTCTTCAAAGAACTTCATATTTATAATTTCCAATTCTGTTAGTGGCTATCTACTGATAAAAACAAAATAGCATTTATTAAGCATCTCAATACCAGTTGGAAATTTTTAAAATAAGATTTTGTTATATAGCACATCTAGTAGAAAAGAATCTACGGGAAGATAATTGAAACAAAGTAAATGCCCCAAAGCAGGAAGGCTACTTGTACACACCAACCTTTTCATTTCACCTGTACCATGGTGAGGTTGTGCTAATTGATTTGAATGAATTATGTCTGCTCTGAACAGTTGGCGTGGATTCTATGAATTCATAGAACATCTCCCAAAATGCAGAAATCATTCTAAGTCCTCTGTTTTTACTTACTTGGAAACTCACCATCCTGCTACCAATAGGGGTGCAGGCAAATCCTTTAAGTTTTAGGAAGAGACTGAGAGAAGGTCAACAGTAGATAAGACATCTTAAGACAGGATATACATCTCAATGAGGATATAGTTACGGGAACTCACACGCATTTAAAGGGGCTGAAGTATTTCTATGTATATTCAAGTGGGGGTGAGTGTGCACCTGCAGTGCTGCCTCGTGTGCGTTACATGTGACCCATGTCTTCTTGGGGGTGGAGACTTAAGCATTAAAGTGAAGGGGAGAGGGGTTGGCCCTGTGTCCTCAGACACAGGAATTTCAGGCAAAGCTGAGAATTGTGCACAAACTCCCTGATCCAGCCAAAACCGGTTAGAACTAATGGGAGTTTGCTCAGGTGACATTGTCAACGGGAGGCTGTCTCCCCCAATCGGAACTGTTGAATGAAAGGGAGGAAAGGAGAAAGATGGATTAGAGGGAGGAAGGAAGGAAGGGGAAGCTCTTAATCAAAAAGGAGTGGGGGCTGGTAGCTCTCAATAGTACATTCCAAATACACTAGTTGCAAAATTTCAGGAAGACTGAATTCCCAAAAAGCTCATTAGAACAAAAGCACATACTTCCAAAAATTCAAGTAAAAAATCTCTCTTTTATTTCACCTGCAATGGACTACTGAGCAAAACTACAAGTTTGCAAATTACCGATGAACAGCTGGTGTCGCTTTCCTGAAGATACACAGAGCCAAAACGTCAGTCTCAGCCCGCCCTCCCTGCGCGGTGGCTCCTAGCATGCCCGGGTCATGGGCGGCGGGCACCTCGGTCTGCAGATGGCGGTGGTGGCTGATGAAAGGAGGCAGCCACGACCGGCTGGACATAGACCAGGTGGACCACAGCCCCACCCCCCACCCCCAGCCTGCTCAGAAGACCTCTAGGATGTGGCACCTCCATGCCCTGTTGTGAACTACCTGCGATGGGACCTGAGCACCCAGCAGATAGAGGAGCTGACCAGGGAGCATCCAGGAATCCAAACACATGTGCAAACAGGTGGGCTCCCACAGGTGGAGGACGTGTGGTATGATAGCACCTCAAGGTGC
>NW_007729450.1:217484-233054 GCF_000696425.1 Galeopterus variegatus | reverse complement strand
CCCTGCGCGGTGGCTCCTAGCATGCCCGGGTCATGGGCGGCGGGCACCTCGGTCTGCAGATGGCGGTGGTGGCTGATGAAAGGAGGCAGCCACGACCGGCTGGACATAGACCAGGTGGACCACAGCCCCACCCCCCACCCCCAGCCTGCTCAGGAGACCTCTAGGATGTGGCACCTCCATGTCCTGTTGTGAACTACCTGCGATGGGACCTGAGCACCCAGCAGATAGAGGAGCTGACCAGGGAGCATCCAGGAATCCAAACACGTGTGCAAACAGGTGGGCTCCCACAGGTGGAGGACGTGTGGTATGATAGCACCTCAAGGTGCTGGCTGACATGAAGGAGTCCTACACAGGTCAGAGGAACATCTTTGCTTTCCCCCAGGATGTGTCTCCATGAAAGGACATTTGGACGGCCAGCACAGAGGCAGGCAAGAAGCTCTTGGATTTTGACATGGAAATGCGTGTGACGCAGGACGTGAACCAGAGGATGGTCTGGCTCCAGGAGAAAGTGCAGAAGGACATGCTGAGGCCGGGGGCGGCGTGGTACCTGGAACAGCTGGTCTAGTGGGACCTGAGGAACAGGCTGCACCTCCCCAAAGAAATTCAAGAGAAAGTTAAGAGAATCAAGCTGAGCCTCCCGTGCATCGACTTCAACAAGGACCTGAATGAGGACACGACCTTCCTGCCATTCAGGCGTGAGGAGCAAGAACGGTTCCTCAAGGACTTCCCGAACTCGCTGGAGAAGACCAAGGATGACAAGCTGAAGGTCACCCTCAGGTGCCCCCTCTACTTCTCCCTGCTGAAGAAACGTCACCTGCCCAAGACTAGAATGAAGGTGGAGGCGGCCTTCACCTGCCGCTGCGAGGAGCAGAGCTGCTGCATCCTCAAGGAGCTGTTGATGCTGTGGGCCCAGAAGTCCAGCCTGCTGGGATTCAGTGTGCATGCAGAACACGTCCTGCAGAGGGACATGGCCAGGGCCAGCCAGGCCATGGCCGTGTGTCTGGACGAGCTGGCGCAGAAGCCGAAGCCCCTGGATGAGCAGGAGCAGGCTGTGGTCCTGGTGCTGGAGAAGCCGAGTATGAGAAGCTGGGCCGGCCTTCGACAGGTGCATCTGAGATAGGAGGTGCTCAGTTTCCCTGGGTTTGGGTTTCAGGACACTCCTCTGAGTTTCAGGCCCCTCCAAGGTCTCAGGCCCTCCCCAAGAGAAGAGTTACTGTTGCTGATTGTACCTATTTGGGGAACCACAGGGAGAAACTGAGACCCCAAGGGCCAGATTTGTATTACTCCCATGGCTGGGCATGCTCAGTGAAAAGGAGTTATACAAACCCTAACCACGGAGCATGCGCAGTAGACGGGAGTTTATCCTTTGAACGACCTTCCACTAGAGGCGCTGGAGAGCACTGAATAGTCTAGGTGGTCTCAGTGGGCATGCTGGAATTGGACCAATGAGCAGGCTATAAAAAGAGACCGACTGAGCATGTGCAAGACCATGTTACCTACTGGGAGCCACCCCTTAGTTAAATATTCATTAGAGAGAATCGGGGCTGCGGCTCACTCTACAGCCAGCCGGCACTTCTCCCGAGGTGTGTACTTCTCTGCGCACCAAACGTGCCTTTAGCAGTCTGCTGTTCACTCTGGGGCCAGCCTGCTCTTTGTCTGTGAGTGTGAATTTCTAAATTTTGTATCAGACTTGCTGTGGTTGGTCGCTGGCTTTCTGGGGCCAACCCGCACCTTGCTAGGAGAGATGTGTGTACTTAAGAGTCATGCTTCTTTCTAAGAGGCTGCTCCTCACACTCTTCAGCCAGCCTCCGCTTTACTAAACGTTTAGTGTGCATTTATTACTTTTGTGTTGCACTTGGTGCAGACCCTGCTCAGTCTCTGGATCTAGGCTGCACTCACTCTGTGAAGCCCGTACCTCTTAACCGTTACCTTAAACCTGTTTTCACTTTGTACTATGACTCTGCTCTTGAATTCTTTCCTGTGGCAAGAGTCAAGAACCTGCTAGAGGATGGGGTGGGTTGAGGCCAGCTACCAGGCCTTCCCAGGCCCTCTCCTCCTATGATACATCCAAGCCTGGGACATGAACCAGGTGGAGGAGACGTGCCACCATGTGGACCAGAACCTTCTCGAAGAGCACTTCCCCATGCAGGTGATCACCTGGGGCTTCTGGGCATCTACCAGGAGCTGCTGGGGCTCACCTGTGAGCTGGAGGGGGGCACATCACCATATGGCATGAGGACTTGTGGCTGCTCGTGGCAGGGGACATGGCCTCCAGGGAGGAGATTGGCAAGTTCTACATGGACTTCTAAATGGGGAAGGGAAGTTTGGGCATGCAGCCTACTTGGGTCTGCGGCTGAGCTGCCTACAGAAGCACAGGAGCCTCCAGATCGCCATCGCAGCCATGGCAGCCGACTTCACCGAGCCTACCCCCAGTGTCCCTTCCTTCTGCAGCACCACAAGGTGGAGACCTGCTTCCATGAGGTCAGGAACGTGATGCACAGGCTCTGCTCCCAGGCCTTGTTTGCCATGTTCAGCGGGACTTCACGGAGGCACCTTCACAGATGCTGGAGAACTGGGTGTAAGAGAAGGAGCCACTCCTGGGGATGTCCCAGCACTACAGGAGCTCATCACGTCCAGCAGGCCAACACAGGTCTCTTCATCCTGCGCCAGATCATGCTGGCCAAGGTGAACCACGCCCTGCACAAGCTGAGGAGTGTGCCCAGCTCTGCCAGGAGATCCTCGGGGTCCTAGCCATGCCAGGGACCAACATGCCTGCGACCTTTGGCCACCTGGCAGGCTATGACACCCAGTACGACAGCTACCTGTGGAGTGAGGGGTACTCCATGGACATGCTCCACATGCACTTCAAGGAGGAGAGCGTCCTAAACAGCAAGGTCGCATTGGACTGCAGAAACTGCAACCTGAGACCCTGCGGCTCTGAGGATGCCGTCGCCAAGTTGAAGCTCCTCCTGGACCGCAACCCCACACAGGACGCCTTTCTCCTGAGCAAAGGGCAGCAGGTGGAGGGCAGTGAGCCACCGGCCTGCTGAAGGTGCCAGGGAGTGCCATGGGCCTCAGCTACCCTGTCCTTGTACAGCACACGCTCCCAGACCGGGAACCACTGCCTTCTGCACAGCGCTCTCAGGGCAGGGTGCAGCCAGCGACGGGGCAGTGTCTCCTCCCTCATTCCTGGCTCCTCCTCAAAATCCCCATTCCGGGAGCAAGCTGGGTTCAAAAGGTGTCATCCTGGGCCAGCCTGGTGGCGCACTGCTACAGTGCGCCGCTTGGGAGTGCGGTGGCGCTCCCGCCGAGGGTTCGGATCCCACATACAGACCGGTTCCCGCTCACTGGCTGAGCGAGGGGCAGGCACAGCGCCAAGGGTTGCGATCCCGTTGCGGTCCCGGTCCGGTACAGGCGCGACACTGAGGGTTGCGGTCCGTTGCCGGACATGAAAAAAGACAAAAAGGAAAAAAAAAAAAGTGTCATCCTCAAGATGTCTGGAGAGCTTATTCGTGTGTCCAGGACATCATCTTTTATTACACTAACACGTCCCCTCCCTGAGAAACATTCCTGGTTACACAATGGTTGTTCTTTGAAATGCAGCCATTAAAAAGTTAAAAACAAACATAAAAGGCTGTCTGTTTCAATATGTGGTGCCTGATCACATATAAAGTCAGCCCAGCCAGAGGTTTCTGCCAGTATCTCTGAATACTGCAGCTGGAGGGCATTTGAATTTGCTACATACATTAATACATATGTTTTATCCACTATAAAGTTACGGTGCTACTCACAAAATGTTTGCAAGAGCTGCATTCACATTGGATAGCTGCAATTCATTCTTTGAAGCTTGGGGAAGAACTAAATGCTGCTATTCAGAACCCAGTGATAGAAAACAAGAGTAATGTTGGGACGTACGTGTGTGGGTTCTTGCTGATACTGGGACTGCAGCTGTTGCATGACTGACCCTTTAGCTTCCCTGCCGTAGGCTCAAGGGCTGCCACCATTTTCATCACAAGAAATAGACATGGAGTAAGATGCTGCTGAGGATTCCTTCAAGTTTCAGGGAGAACTAAGCTACCACATTCCCGTGATTAATTTTGTGTCCTAGGCATTGAAAATAATGGTTAGACATTTTGATCAAAGCCCATTATTTTGGGGAGAAGCCAGGAAATATGATTCTATTGACTTTTTGATTCCTTTTTCTTCCTCCAGGTCTGAGGCTTACAGTGCTGCTCTATTTTGCTTTCAAAAATAGCACTTGAAGCAAGTATTTGGTGCGATTACTTGATATTTTATAGGGAACTATTACAAACAAACTCTAATATTTATAGTTTAGTACTAGACAGTCCAGAGGCTTCTGTCAGTACTTAGTATAACTATTGGTAAAGTGCTTTCAACTGAATAAGGAATGCTTCATTAAGGCCAGTGCAAATCTCACCATCAGGATACTCATTTGGTTACAGGAAGGGGACTTCAAGTAATTTGAATGAGTTCTCAGAAGAAACTGAAAGACACACTCTCCAGTGTCCTCATTCTACAGCCTTTTTTCTTTCTTTCTTTTTCTTTTCTGGTGGCTGGCTGGTAATGTGATCCGAACCCTTCTGTTATACCATCTCACTCTAACCAACTGAGCGAACCAGCCAGCCCACTCTAATCCTAGAAAGCGAGAGCATCGTTTGGATGCCTCCTGCTACCTAAGCCAGGAATAAGTGCAATTCAGCAGCTTCTCCTTCCTTGGAGATGCTGAAAAGATTATATGCAGTAATCATATTTTTAGGAAGTGAAATTGTAGCGATTAGAGAGGGGCATGAGTGGGCAAGCATAAACCTTAGCTGAATTTCAACCCTGGTCAAGCAGCATCGACAGAGGAAGGTCGTCAACATTGCTGTCAATGTCCACAAGCAGAATCTCCTGTGCTTTCAACTTGTCCTCATGGGAGGGTCAAAGATGCACCCCAGACACTCCTTGAACACACAGGGAATCCACCGAAGAGCCAGTGCGGCCCCATCTGTGTCCTTGACCTGATCAACCCTTTTCCAGTTGGAGATGCCACAGAGAGACTCTGAACTNACAGCCAGCCGGCACTTCTCCCGAGGTGTGTACTTCTCTGCGCACCAAACGTGCCTTTAGCGGTCTGCTGTTCACTCTGGGGCCAGCCTGCTCTTTGTCTGTGAGTGTGAATTTCTAAATTTTGTATCAGACTTGCTGTGGTTGTTTGCTGGCTTTCTGGGGCCAACCCGCACCTTGCTAGGAGAGGTGTGTGTACTTAAGAGTCATGCTTCTTTCTAAGGGGCTGCTCCTCACACTCTTCAGCCAGCCTCCGCTTTACTAAACGTTTAGTGTGCATTTATTACTTTTGTGTTGCACTTGGTGCAGACCCTGCTCAGTCTCTGGATCTAGGCTGCACTCACTCTGTGAAGCCCGTACCTCTTAACCGTTACCTTAAACCTGTTTTCACTTTGTACTATGACTCTGCTCTTGAATTCTTTCCTGTGGCAAGAGTCAAGAACCTGCTAGAGGATGGGGTGGGTTGAGGCCAGCTACCAGGCCTTCCCAGGCCCTCTCCTCCTATGATACATCCAAGCCTGGGACATGAACCAGGTGGAGGAGACGTGCCACCATGTGGACCAGAACCTTCTCGAAGAGCACTTCCCCATGCAGGTGATCACCTGGGGCTTCTGGGCATCTACCAGGAGCTGCTGGGGCTCACCTGTGAGCTGGAGGGGGGCACATCACCATATGGCATGAGGACTTGTGGCTGCTCGTGGCAGGGGACATGGCCTCCAGGGAGGAGATTGGCAAGTTCTACATGGACTTCTAAATGGGGAAGGGAAGTTTGGGCATGCAGCCTACTTGGGTCTGCGGCTGAGCTGCCTACAGAAGCACAGGAGCCTCCAGATCGCCATCGCAGCCATGGCAGCCGACTTCACCGAGCCTACCCCCGGTGTCCCGTTCCTTCTGCAGCACCACAAGGTGGAGACCTGCTTCCATGAGGTCAGGAACGTGATGCACAGGCTCTGCTCCCAGGCCTTGTTTGCCATGTTCAGCGGGACTTCACGGAGGCACCTTCACAGATGCTGGAGAACTGGGTGTAAGAGAAGGAGCCACTCCTGGGGATGTCCCAGCACTACAGGAGCTCATCACGTCCAGCAGGCCAACACAGGTCTCTTCATCCTGCGCCAGATCATGCTGGCCAAGGTGAACCACGCCCTGCACAAGCTGAGGAGTGTGCCCAGCTCTGCCAGGAGATCCTCGGGGTCCTAGCCATGCCAGGGACCAACATGCCTGCGACCTTTGGCCACCTGGCAGGAGGCTATGACACCCAGTACGACAGCTACCTGTGGAGTGAGGGGTACTCCATGGACATGCTCCACATGCACTTCAAGGAGGAGAGCGTCCTAAACAGCAAGGTCGCATTGGACTGCAGAAACTGCAACCTGAGACCCTGCGGCTCTGAGGATGCCGTCGCCAAGTTGAAGCTCCTCCTGGACCGCAACCCCACACAGGACGCCTTTCTCCTGAGCAAAGGGCAGCAGGTGGAGGGCAGTGAGCCACCGGCCTGCTGAAGGTGCCAGGGAGTGCCATGGGCCTCAGCTACCCTGTCCTTGTACAGCACACGCTCCCAGACCGGGAACCACTGCCTTCTGCACAGCGCTCTCAGGGCAGGGTGCAGCCAGCGACGGGGCAGTGTCTCCTCCCTCATTCCTGGCTCCTCCTCAAAATCCCCATTCCGGGAGCAAGCTGGGTTCAAAAGGTGTCATCCTGGGCCAGCCTGGTGGCGCACTGCTACAGTGCGCCGCTTGGGAGTGCGGTGGCGCTCCCGCCGAGGGTTCGGATCCCACATACAGACCGGTTCCCGCTCACTGGCTGAGCGAGGGGCAGGCACAGCGCCAAGGGTTGCGATCCCGTTGCGGTCCCGGTCCGGTACAGGCGCGACACTGAGGGTTGCGGTCCGTTGCCGGACACGAAAAAAAAAGACAGTTTGGTAATACAATGTACATACACTAGGAGAGGAGGGGGAAAGTATGTAGTGGAATACTTTAGACTTAATATGTTTAACAAGATATATAAGAGGCTAGAGTGGCATTAATTAGGAAAATCCTAATGTAAGTCACAATATCTATTATGCTAAGTGTACATTATTCCTATCCACAGATATGCTCAGTTACATTAAGAAAATTTTTTGTTAACCGGTGCTACTCACAAAATGTTTGCAAGAGCTGCATTCACATTGGATAGCTGCAATTCATTCTTTGAAGCTTGGGGAAGAACTAAATGCTGCTATTCAGAACCCAGTGATAGAAAACAAGAGTAATGTTGGGACGTACGTGTGTGGGTTCTTGCTGATACTGGGACTGCAGCTGTTGCATGACTGACCCTTTAGCTTCCCTGCCGTAGGCTCAAGGGCTGCCACCATTTTCATCACAAGAAATAGACATGGAGTAAGATGCTGCTGAGGATTCCTTCAAGTTTCAGGGAGAACTAAGCTACCACATTCCCGTGATTAATTTTGTGTCCTAGGCATTGAAAATAATGGTTAGACATTTTGATCAAAGCCCATTATTTTGGGGAGAAGCCAGGAAATATGATTCTATTGACTTTTTGATTCCTTTTTCTTCCTCCAGGTCTGAGGCTTACAGTGCTGCTCTATTTTGCTTTCAAAAATAGCACTTGAAGCAAGTATTTGGTGCGATTACTTGATATTTTATAGGGAACTATTACAAACAAACTCTAATATTTATAGTTTAGTACTAGACAGTCCAGAGGCTTCTGTCAGTACTTAGTATAACTATTGGTAAAGTGCTTTCAACTGAATAAGGAATGCTTCATTAAGGCCAGTGCAAATCTCACCATCAGGATACTCATTTGGTTACAGGAAGGGGACTTCAAGTAATTTGAATGAGTTCTCAGAAGAAACTGAAAGACACACTCTCCAGTGTCCTCATTCTACAGCCTTTTTTCTTTCTTTCTTTTTCTTTTCTGGTGGCTGGCTGGTAATGTGATCCGAACCCTTCTGTTATACCATCTCACTCTAACCAACTGAGCGAACCAGCCAGCCCACTCTAATCCTAGAAAGCGAGAGCATCGTTTGGATGCCTCCTGCTACCTAAGCTGAGAATAAGTGCAATTCAGCAGCTTCTCCTTCCTTGGAGATGCTGAAAAGATTATATGCAGTAATCATATTTTTAGGAAGTGAAATTGTAGCGATTAGAGAGGGGCATGAGTGGGCAAGCATAAACCTTAGCTGAATTTCAACCCTGGTCAAGCAGCATCGACAGAGGAAGGTCGTCAACATTGCTGTCAATGTCCACAAGCAGAATCTCCTGTGCTTTCAACTTGTCCTCATGGGAGGGTCAAAGATGCACCCCAGACACTCCTTGAACACACATGTCAACATTGCTGTCGATGTCCACAAGCAGAATCTCCTATGCTTTCAACTTGTCCTCATGGGAGGGTCAAAGATGCACCCCAGACACTCCTTGAACACACAGGGAATCCACCGAAGAGCCAGTGCGGCCCCATCTGTGTCCTTGACCTGATCAACCCTTTTCCAGTTGGAGATGCCACAGAGAGACTCTGAACTCTCCCCAACTGTTAACATTAATAAATGACCCCCCACGTCCAATTCTCACAAAATAAGTGCTGTCAGAGGCATGTGTCTGTGAGGCAGTTAGTCTGATACTTCAACACACTTCAACCGTAACAATATTCACCAAGCACAGAAACTTCCCAACACTGATTTCTCAGATCTTCCTCAAGTTGTATGGAATCCGCTCCAATGTCCTTCCTGTGAGTAAGGTTTGTGGCTGGCGGGTGGAGGAGTCTGTTCACTCACTCTACCCTGAACTCAGCCCTGACCTGCACAAGTACTCACAGAAGCTTCCAAACGTTGGTGTGTATTTCAAAAACCGGAATTTAATTTCTACCTGAAAGTCCTAGGGATTTATAAGAGCAAGCAATCCACTAGTAGCTGCTGGACCTTTTTAATACCCAAACAAAAGTAGTTAGCAAACTAACTTAACGAGCACTTAGAGAAGCTTCTGCACAATAGCTCATGACATTGGGGACTAGTATTAAAGATCTAAACCTTTTGTGATCCTCCCCAAAATGTCAAGGAATCCACACCAACAATTCCTTGTATTGTTATATTCTGCCAAAAAAATAAGTCTCCAGATGATGAATTTTCTAGCAGGGAAGGTAAATCTAAGCCTACTGCTGTATTGAAAATGTCTTCTCGAGACTGCTTTAAATCCATTCAGATCTCTCTGTGTTTCCTGTGAACACAACTGTGTTAATCAGACAGTTTATTGAGTGAAACGGAGTCAGCTTCTATATAACTGCATTCATTTCCTACCTGTATCACCTTCTGACAGACGCTACAAACTTCCCTGTGCTGTCTAGGATGTGAATTAAACACTACAGCTTGAACCACATGGTTCTCCCTGGACCTCCAAGGAATGGAGGTCAGCCACTCACTGAAGCTTTGATTCTTATAAACAAGCTGGGGTTTGCAACAGGATTTCCAAGGCTTCCAAAATCCCAACATTAACACAATAGCACATTACGAGAGGTGAATTGTCTCAGTTTTCCTTGGCATTGCAAAGAATTCTTACCTTTACCTACAGAAAGTCCATTCCTACTAGCAAACTGGTACCAATGCCATGTATGAGTTTTTCACAAGAAAAACATACTTCATGAGAGCTTTAACAGGTATAGACAGAAACATGAGAATATCGTTGCTGTTGTTTTAAGGACTAAAATCAAAGTGTGGCACTTGTGGCCTTCTTTCTGTTTTCCCTTAAACTTCAAGGACTCTACTCCAGTTATCCCTGCCATTTTGCTCCCCATGAGCAAACTAACTTTCCTGGAGTGATGTGTGTTACATCTCACAGCTTACAGCACACACCTTAAAATCCTCATTAAACACCCTTGGGGGACCCGGTCCCTACACCCAGTTTGCATTCCCAAAGCCATCACTAGGAGCCCCAGTTCACTGAATCCTCTCTCCTAAGAAGGTAGTTAGACAACATCTTTTATTATGTTACATGCTCCAGGGATCTCATTTAGGATCCTCACCCCTAGTAAATTTTTTAAACAAATCAGTACTCTTACAAACAGGAATTATGGTAAATAAAACTGTAACTCATAAAGGCAACCAAATAGTCAAAACACAAAGGAAAACCAGGCACGGTTGTGCAAGGACTGGCAATAGACACACAACTTGAAGAGTCCAAGTCCTGATGGGAGCCAGCTGCAGTTCTTCAATTCCACTGACAGTGAGTCTCCCCAGCCGGCAACCGTGGGGACTCAGGGAAAGGGGCCTCTACACATCAGCAGGGTACCAAGGCCTAAGCCAAATGGAATTTGGAGCAGGGCTGAAGTCTCAGTAGGGAAATAGAGGTAGACACCCAGTCCTAAAGAACAAGAGAAGTAAGAAGTGGTGTGACTCAAAGTTTATATGGTGATTCAGAAGCCATATGAATACCTGGCCATACGGTCAATGGGCACTTTCATTTCTGTGAGCCTTCCTGCCTACAAAGTGGGGAAGTTCTAAACCAACACCCATGACTTCCCCTGGAAGGCCTGGCTGTTAAGGAGGGGGGTTCTGGGGGGGAGCTGCTGAGCTGGTTGTGCCTGGCGTCTGGAGCCAGGCACCGCGGTTCTGTGTCGACTCTTAGTAACTGAGCACAAAGCACGAAGTTTAAAAGTTATTGTTTACATCATGCTGGAAACAGACTAATCCTAATTCTGATTGACTGTTTTTAAGAGTTCCCTGGTCGATGAACCAATGAGCTATAAAAATAATACAAAACAATAGAACAGTTTCTTGGATTTTCTCCACCTCAACTTTCAATGTCTTTGGCCCAAAATGTTCTATTATTTTCAGATTCTACTCATTTCTCATGTCAGGAAGCTAGGGTTGAGCTAAACTCCCCACGTTTGCTTAGTTTCACTTAGAATATTTCTCCTGTTATTTCCTTCTATTTTTAATTTTTTTCTCAGCAAAACAAGATTCAGGGCATTTTATGAAGCAATTTCATATTTAATTTTAGAATGTCTTAAAAAATATTTTCCTACAAAAGACCTAAACTCTCAATATTAGGACAGTAGTTTAGAAAATTGTATTTCAATATGAAAGAAGAGCATACAGCTGTTAAAAGCAATCACTAAGCAGACAATAAAGGAGAAGCTGCTGATGAACTGGTAAGTGTAAACAGTAGGTGCTAAATTCTCCTTGGGACACTCCAGAAGATCAGATACAAAATATGACTGGGGAGGAAATAGCTTATGCTCCTAAAGAAGTACAGGACTGTGCTAATCTATACCAGCGGAAACCAGGTAATACGAGGGCACTTCAGAAAGTTTATGGAAAGATTTGTGCGTTATCTTTTAATTCTACTTTTTTCCACAAACTTTTTGAAGCACACTTATATGTGTAGAAGTGAATTTTAAGAGTGTTAGACCAAGGGGGGCCGAGCACAGCACAGGATTGGGCTAAATGTACTGATCTGATACCAGAGATGTGGTATTCAACAGGTTACCATCTAACATACTCAGTGGTAGCCCACATTCAGCAAGGCTGGGATTCCAGAACTTTCCTTTCATGATGTACAGGATGGAATTCAAAGGGTCATGGAGGTAGGAATGCTGGAGGGGGTTTATCATCAAACATGGCCTGCTCATCTAGCCGCACCTCTTCATTCCCCAAGAGGACTCAGGACACTTCCCTACTAAGGCGTTGAGAATTTCAGCAGTGAGCAAAGCTCCAGCATCCTCTCAAGGCTCCAGTCTCCTGGATGCTGACGAGAGATTGGAGGACGCCTCTATTGAGATGGGCTCCCCAATTCCAGGGGGGGTGATGGGACCCCAGTATAGCAGAGATCAATGGTAGCACTTACCTGTCAGGGACAAGGTGGGCACATTTAGAGTGATGGGCAGCGGGAGTGATCTGGTACATCAGAACTCTTTGATCTGCATGGATCTGTAATCCAATGTGGCTAATTGATCACAGTGTCCCTGGGAATGCAGTATAGGGACAGCCTGCTAATATATTTCTTAGTCTATACAATAAGAAAAACTCCAGATCTGGTGGCTAGAAACCTGACTTGAGTCACCACAATGAAGAGTCTTGTATCATCACAATGGAAAAACTTCACTCCCATTTCTAGACCCAATCCATCTAGACCCTTGAATGAAGAGGGTCACCTTAAGAAAGGACCCTGCAGCCCTGTCACAAGTACTCATTCCTCCCAAAGGACATGTGACCCTAATAAATGGTGNGAAAAACTCCAGATCTGGTGGCTAGAAACCTGACTTGAGTCACCACAATGAAGAGTCTTGTGTCATCACAATGGAAAAACTTCACTCCCATTTCTAGACCCAATCCATCTAGACCCTTGAATGAAGAGGGTCACCTTAAGAAAGGATCCTGCAGCCCTGTCACAAGTACTCATTCCTCCCAAAGGACATGTGACCCTAATAAATGGTGACTGAGCACCACGAAAGGAGAACACCTGAAACTTTGGGGGATTATAAAACACTAGCTTGGAATTGATGCTTATTCCTAAGAAAGCAAAACACCTCTGTGATCCACTAGTTCAAGTGGAAGGATTATAACAGTCAATTGACAAATGGAGTTTTATCTCAAGTCCAAATCACAGTGGGCACAGTAGGTCCAAGGGCCATCCCCACAGCAGGCAACCAGCAGAACACCCACCTTGGCTCTCCAACCCATAGGATGAGAGATCTTGTTGCAGGAAGGTCCAAGCAGAGTCTCTGAAACATCCCCTCTCTGCTAGGATGGTAAACCCAAAGCTGCGCTGCATCCCTAGAGGACTTCATAGGGGATGCAACACCACCGTCAAAGACTCAAAGGAGGAAGACATATTCAACAGATCTGTTTGGCCCGTTGGGAGGTGGATGGATCTGAAAGGACGTGGACTATCATAAACTCAAGCAGGTGCTGATGTCCAGAGCAAATCAGCACATCTGGCGTGCAGTGCCTTATGCTTGGTTTTCTCTCCACCAGTTTCCAAGCACCCCCAGAAGCAATTTGTTCTGACTGGCAAGCCAACAGCATACTTGCGTGTTTTGCCACAGGGTAGAGATCTTGATGGTCTTGACATCCCATGGAAAGCATACTGGTTGCTGAATTGGCAACATTTTCCAGATGGAACCCAATGTACAAGAAATAGCAAATACCTTAGATGCCTTAGTAAAAAGACAAATACAAGCCAGAGGATGGCGATGACTCCTGTGGTCTAAACGGTGCATTGGGATATCCTCTCCAAGGTGTTTCACCTTTTACCTGTTGTCCCCTGATGGGTCTTTATTTCTTATTTATTGCAGAGGAGATGTATCACATTAAATGTTCTATTCTGACCCATTTATCCATCAGGCTTCCAGTTTGGAGGAGGTACCAGAGGATAAGAGGGTGACCGCAACAGGCCCAGACTCCAGACCAAGCTGCTCTGTCACTTGGGCCTTATGACCCAGAAAATCCATGATGCTTGACATCTCTATGGAAACAAGAAACATGACATGAAGCCTCTGACAAGCTTCAATGGAAGAGCCAAAGTGCGGGGCTGAGGTTTAGGAGCAAAGCCTTACCCTCTCCTGCAGATAAGTATTCTCCTTTTGAGAAATGGCTCCTGACTTGCAACTGGTCTGATAGGGACTGAACACTTAACCATGGGACATCATGTGGTTATGTGGCCTGAGCTTACCATCACGAATGGGGTGCTGTCGGATACAGTGACTCATGAGGCTGGGAATGCACAAGATCAGAGATGCACATTTCCAGGCATTAATGGCATAATGGATCCAAGCAGGTTCAGAAGGCTCAGGTAACTTGCATGAGCAGGTGCCTCAGACTCCCCTGTCACGTGCTCCTCTTCTCTGTGTCCTCTCCCTCAGCCTGCTTGCACAGCTCGTGGGGAGCTCCTTCTGACTCATTGATGAGGAGGGAGTCTGATATTCTTGTTCATGGATGGCTCTGCACAGTACGGGAACCTGTAATGGACAGCCGCTTACTGTAGCCCAATCAGTAGTGGCCCTGAAAGACGGGGAAGGACTTCAGCCAGTACATGTGCTGTCCTCTCAGGAGAGGTAGTCAGAGGTACAGAGTGACACAGATCCTCGGGGAGTGGCTACTGCTTTGGTGGTTGGTCAGGGGTTGGAAGGTTAGTGACAAGGAGCTCTATGGGTGGATCTCTGAGAATAAGCATAGGGTTGAAGATATATGTGCCCCATAGGAACGCTCCCTGTAGGGCATCCATGGCAGCAGAGGCTCTTGATTCACAGGTGGATGTGAGCTAGCCTTGTTCCCAGAGGCCAGTTCTTGCTCTATCTGCACATGTGCAAGAAGCAGTGGCTCTGCGTGGACCCACTAACAGGGGCTCCCCCCACCGGGGCTGGTCTAGTTACTACCGCTGCTTAACCTGTCAGCAATAGACTCCAACACCAGACCTGCGTTACAGCTCCTCTCCCCAGGCAGCCAGTCAGCTGCCAGACAGTGGCTGATAATCCTTGACCTCTTCCACAAAAAACGAGGCATATATGTGACCTCACTGGAGCGGACATGCATTAGCCTTTCTGGATAAAAATTCTTCTGCCAGTATGAATGTCTGTGGATTTGCAGAACACCTTGTCCGCCATCATTCCACACAACATTTCTTCTGACCGAGGAACTCATTTCAGAGCAAAATAAATGAAATGATGCCCATGATGACAGTCACTTGTCTTGATGCGTATCCCTTCCCTAGAAAGGACAGGCCCGATAGAACCTACTGACCCAATGGAATGGCCTCCTGAAGCCTCAGTTATGTCAGTTAGAAGACAACATGCTGAAAAATTGAGATTCTATCTCATAAGAAGCAGTATATACTTCAATCAGCCACTACTATACTGGTGGGTTTTTTCCTGTCAAGTCTAAGAATGAGTGGGTGAGATGAGAGTAATCCCCCTCACTGTTACACCTAACAATCCACTTGCAGAATTTCTGGTTTCCATCATTGCAAATTCAAGCTTTGCTGGTTTGGAGGCATTAGCTTTTAGGGAAGGAATGCTTCCGCCAGGGAAAAACGCGATGGTTGTGTTATGGTGACCGCTGGGCTCTTTTGGGGTCCTCACACCTCTGAACCAACAGTCAAAGAAGGGTACTCCTGTGCTGGCTAAGATGATTGATGCTTTGATTTTGAGTAACTGGGTTGCTGCTACACAAAGGATGGAAGAGGATATTTCTGGAACCCAGTGGTTCCGGTGCATTCTCTGAGATTCTTTTAGCTTTTTCCTGTTCAGCAATAATAGTTAATGGAAAACTATGGCAACTAAAAAACAGACAAGACCACTGAGGATTCAGACTCTTTAGGGATAAATATTTGAGTTACCCTAGCAGGTAAAAAACCCACAAATAGCTAAGACACTGGGCTGAAGAAAAACGGAACATGGAATAGGCAATGGAAGAAGGAAGTTTCTTAAAAGAGTTTTTTTTTTTATTAAAACAAATATAATACAGAGTGCCCTATACCTACACCTTCACCCGTGTTTTCCCCTAATGTTATCTTCTTT
>NW_007729450.1:214937-216885 GCF_000696425.1 Galeopterus variegatus | reverse complement strand
CTCTGAGATTCTTTTAGCTTTTTCCTGTTCAGCAATAATAGTTAATGGAAAACTATGGCAACTAAAAAACAGACAAGACCACTGAGGATTCAGACTCTTTAGGGATAAATATTTGAGTTACCCTAGCAGGTAAAAAACCCACAAATAGCTAAGACACTGGGCTGAAGAAAAACGGAACATGGAATAGGCAATGGAAGAAGGAAGTTTCTTAAAAGAGTTTTTTTTTTTATTAAAACAAATATAATACAGAGTGCCCTATACCTACACCTTCACCCGTGTTTTCCCCTAATGTTATCTTCTTTATTTGGTACATATGCCAAACTGAGAATGCGACTTTTGTGCATTACTATTAACTAAACCCCAGACTTTATTCAGGTTTCAACAGTTTTTCTGTTAAGTTTTTTTTTTTTTTTTTTTCTATTCTGGAATCCAGCCCCAAATAAGATTTCTAGATTTGGTCATCATGTCTCCTTAGCCTTTTCCAGTCTGTAATATTTTCTCAGCCTTTCCTTATTTTTTTACGACCTTGACAACTTTGAGAAGTACCACTCAGGAATTTTGAAGAATATTCTCAGTTTAAGTTTTGCCTGACATTTCTCTCCTGATTGCACTGGGGTTGTGAGATTCTGGAAAGACCACCAGCAGAGTGAAGCCCACTTCTCCCCACAGCATGTCACGGGTACGTAGTGGCTACCTGCCATCCGTAATGACGTTACCCTTCATCTCTTGCGTAAGGTTGTACTTACCAGCTTTCATAACTACAAAATTGGCATTTTTCCCTTTCTATACTCTGTTCATCAGAAGTGAGAGCCACTAAGTCCAGCCTCAAATGCAGGGGCAGGGAGAGAACTAAGCCCCACCTGCTGACAGGAGGAGTGCATCTATGTATGTTATTTGGAATTCTTCTGTAAGGAACCGTTGTCTGCTTTCTCCATTTACTTCCTTATTTACTCAACCACTTATTTATATCAGTATGGACTCATTTGGGGTTATTGTATTAGTCATGAAACACCTGAAACTGGATAATGTATAAAGAAGTAGAATTTATTGCTTACAGTTTTGGAGGGTGGGAAGTCTAAAGTCCAGGGAACACATCTGGTGAGGGCCTTTCCTTAGGGGTAACTCTAGAGTGATACAGGGAATCACATGGTGATGGAGTTTGGATGCGTTGTCTCCTACAACACTCGTGGAAATTTGATCTCCAATGTGGCAGTGTTGGAAACTGAGTCATGGGGACGGATCCCTCATGAATGGATTAATGCTCTCCCTGGGGGAGGGGGGATTAATGAGTGAGTTGTCGCTCTATTAGTTCCCCTGAGAGCTGATTGATTAAGGGACCCTGACACCTCCTCTCTCTCTCTGTCTCTCTCTTGCTTCCTCTCACCATGTGATCTGTTCGTACCTGCTGGCTGCTGCCACTTTCTGCCGTGAGTAGAAGCAGCCTGAGGCCTGTGCCAGATGCAGCTGTCCCAGAATCATAAGCCAAATAAATCTCTCTTCTTTATAAATTACCCAGTTTCAGGTAATTCTGAGGGACTAAAACACATGGTGAAATGGCAGAGCAGAGAGAGAGAGACTCTCACGTGCTCTCCTTTTAAGGCCCTCAGAACTGCACCTGTGACCACCATTAAACCATCAGCTTATTAATCCATTCATTAAGGCATGGTCCCCACAATCTAATCACCTCTTCAAGGCCCTGCCTTTCAATTACCATAATAGGATTTCCCACCCTCTTAACAGTCACAATGGGGGTTAAGTTTCTAATACATGGACTTTGGGGGACATAATTCAATCCGTAGCAGTTATAATCCAAAGAATTTATTTATTTATTAGTTCGAATTGTAGTTTATTATTTATTTTGTAGCTCAGATTGTTCCATTTTGGCCGTAGGGAGCTTTCGGAGCCTGGCTCCTGTGTTCTTCCGACACACCCTCATCCTTTTCATTTT
>NW_007729450.1:210971-214480 GCF_000696425.1 Galeopterus variegatus | reverse complement strand
TAACAGTCACAATGGGGGTTAAGTTTCTAATACATGGACTTTGGGGGACATAATTCAATCCATAGCAGTTATAATCCAAAGAATTTATTTATTTATTAGTTCGAATTGTAGTTTATTATTTATTTTGTAGCTCAGATTGTTCCATTTTGGCCATAGGGAGCTTTCGGAGCCTGGCTCCTGTGTTCTTCCGACACACCCTCATCCTTTTCATTTTTTAAGCACTTCCTTACTTTCTAGCTACACAAGATGCTCCAGGCTCATCTCGTATTTTCCCAGCTCCAGACCTAAAATCAGCCATTTCTCCAAAGAATTCTGTTTTTTTTTTTTTTAGTTGGTGAATGGCATTTAGAAATTAAGGTCTGACCACTGGGTGTTCTCACTGCTACTGGTGTGTGATTGATCCGAGGACTTCTCAGTGGACAAAACTATTGATATATGTTCATGTGCAAACCCACGTATCCACACACTTCTACCATTGTTTCTGGATCCATCCGTTTGTAGATAAATATTAAGTTAACCTGAGTTCATGTTGATGTCTCCAATTCTAATCCAGTACCGCAGGGTTTATTCTAGCCTTTCCTTCTCACTTATCTGTCACTCTGGGAAAAGAACCTGTAAATATTAACCATGTCCTCATAAACAGAGAAAAAAACAAGTACTCCAGCATCTTATCCTATTTTCTCCTTTCCGTGCTGTGTGTGTATATCCTATGTTGGCTCATTTTTTTCTCTCTCTTCCTTTCCTCTTTTTATTTTACGTAAGGAGTGTTGGTAGTGATTAACTGTCAGTTGATTGTTCAGGTTACAGAATATTCCAGAGAGACTGTGACTGAATTGGGGAAGTAAACAACCTTACGCAGAGATAGGCTTCCAGAGGCGGGCACTGCTGAGGCACTATTTGTCTCCCTGGTGGGGCTGGGAGCCAGCGCAGCTTCGTTTACATGAGAGACAGTGCATCTGAGCAGACAGAAGCATAAAGCTGCTACTGCTGTCTCTTGGAAGTTTAAGTACATGTAGCAAGCTGTATATGTGGATGCTCAGTACCCAGAGAGGTGAACTGCAACATGAAGCTGTTGTCTCTCAGCTCCAAATCTACACTTCTACACTCTGTGATGTGGGGACTGGAATTCTGCAAACTCTCTTTCCCCTTCGTGGGTGGGCTCGCTGTTAGCTGCCGCCAACAGGGGGCAGTACAGGGAGCTCAGAAGGCAGGAGGAGGAAACGTGCCACGACCCCTCCAGCTGGCTTGCTGTTCCTGCCAGCACGCCGGCAGTGGCACCTCACCGCGGTGGCAGCAGTTATCTCCTCTTCCAGCTTCTTTCTGAAGTTCCAGAACCAGCCTCAGGGGCCCTCAGAGATACCAGCAGCTGCCAGGCAGTGCCCCCAGCTCAGAGACCCTCCACCAACCTCCTGGTTTCTGATCACCTCACCCCCTTCCCTTCATTGCTTTTGCTTTGTCAGTTCTCCAACCCCTGCTTAACCAATTCCCTGTATTAAATGTTCTCTGTTAAAACCACTAGTTTAGTCTCTGTTTTCCTGCCTGGATCTTCGCAGATACTGAAGTGAAATGTATAAGCATGCAACGAAGAAAACAACAAGCAATATGCACAATGGAAACACTTGTTTTGGTGTGAAGAGTTCAGGGGTGCCTCTTTACCAAATATTCCTAAAGTTCTGTGACGACGTGGTTTCGTAAGTCTATGCTCTTTTCAGAGGACAGTGTGTCCCCAGGACAAGCTACTCCTGTGCGTAATAATAGGTAAGGAGACCAATTTATGTAACTCACTGGTAATTGCCAGATGGGAGGGGACAGAAGCAAGTACTAAAAGAAAAAAAAAAGCAAATAGAATATTGAGAGAGATCCTGTCAAACGGAGAAAATAAAATGTTTTCTGGTAACAGAAAAACAATTCCAAGGTTCAAAGAGAGCACAATTTATTACATTAAAAGTCCTGTCTCTCTTTTCTTTCCCTGCCATTTAGAAGTAAATTGGGTACTCCAATAAACTGGGGTACACCAGGAGGAACAAGCTGACCTTCCAGAAGCATTCTGCAAGGAGTCAGCTGATCCCACCTGCCCCTTCCTGGGAGCTTGAATGCAAGCATTAGCGCCCCCTGTTGGTCAGGTCTCTGAGGGTGAGCAGAACAGCTCCCTGAGTGTTATGGGCTGAGGTGTGTCCCTCCAAAATACATATGTTGAAGTCCTAACCCCTAGTACTTCAGGACGCGGCCGTATTTGGAGATAGAGTCTTTAGGAATGTAATTACGTTAAAACAAAGTCTTCGGAATGGGCCCTAGTCCAATATGACTGGTGTCCTTATAAGAGGAAGACACAGACACCCAGAGGGACAACCAGGTGAGGACACAGGGAGAAGACGCCATCTACAAGCCAAGGAGAGAGGCCTCAGGAGACACCAACCCTGCTATGACCCCACTCCAGAAAATGCATGTCACGTTTCTAGACAGGGCTGTGGCCCCAGATACCTATCAGGTCTCATTCCCTAGCAAATTGGACTGGACAAAGGATCAACGGCAAGGACTTGTCATCAGGCTGTCTCAAGTCCAAGGTGGGCTGGATTTCTGTTTCCAAGAACAGGGAACATGAAGCAGAGCAGCCCAGTGTGAAGAGCATAGCTTCAGAATCAGGCAGCCTGCTGTCCGTCCTAAGCACAACACTCATTGCATGAGACAGCAAATACATGATTCCCTACAGCTTCCTCCTCCATAAAATAAGGATGCTAATATTTTCCCTATGTTACACACTGAATGTTTGTGTTCCCCCAAAATTCATAGGTTAAAGCCTTAATTCCCAGGGTGGAAGTACTTGAAGATGGGGTGTCCAAGGAAGTAATTTAGGTTAAACGAGGTCATAGGAAAAGGCCCTGATCTGATAGTATCAGTGCCCTTAAAGAAAGGACATCAGAGATCTCTCTTTGTGAGCACACACCAAAGAAAGGCCATGTGAAGACATTGGGGTAAAGCAGCCTTCTATAAGCCAGGAAGAGCGTCTTCAACAGAAATCAAATCAGCCAGAACATTGATCTCAGACTTCCAGCCTCCAAAACTGTGAGAGAGAAAAAAAATTCTATTGTTTAAACCACCAGTCTATGGTATTTTGTTATGGCAGCCTGAGCAGACTAATGCACACACAGAAATGCATAAGGAGGTTAAGTAAGATAACAGCTATGCGGCCACTGTGGAAAACAGTATGGAGTTTCCCCAGACAACTACTGATAGAATGGCCACACGACCCAGCAATCCCACTGCTGGTATATATCCGAAGTAATGGAAGTTACTGTGTTGAAGGGACATCTGCCCTCCCATGTTCATCGCAGCTCTATTTACAATAGCCAAGAGTTGGAACCAACCTAAATGTCCATGGATGGACAGATGACTGGATAAGGAAAATGTGGTACATCTGCACATAATGGAATGCTACTCTGCCATACATAAGAATGAAATTCTGCCATTTGCAGCAACATGGATGAGCTTGGAGAAAATTATGTTAAGTG
>NW_007729450.1:208173-210306 GCF_000696425.1 Galeopterus variegatus | reverse complement strand
ATGTTACCCCACAGATATGTACAATCGATTATGTTTCAGTAATAAAATAAATATAAATAAATAAATAAATAACATCTAAACCAGCTCCCAGTGTTCAATAGATACTAGCAATGATTATTTAAAAATCTAAGACTAGTGGATAGAAATGAAAGGTGACTTTATTTTTTGGTTGTTGGAGTTACCCAGAATGGAAGAGGAGCCTTGGTAGGTATGACTGGCACCATGAAAAAGTCCAAGCACAGGCCTGATAGCCTTTGGCGGGGCTATCACAGAGATGATTCAAGCATCAAAAGGTGGGGGAAGAATATGTCTTTTAAGCCCTCTTTCAATCCCAAGAGTTTTTGAAAGTATGCACTGGGATTTTAAAGTCTTTCCAAGCTGTCTTAATATTTGTTTTCTCTGAGTATTATATTCTCAAACCTATAAAGTGTTGGCCAGTGCCATAAACAATGATCAGAAAAGTTGTCATTGTTGAACTATCCTCATTTTTTTTTCTGATGTGTGTGCTTGTAATATTGCAAATTCCCTCTTTAGTGTTCCTCTACTATCAGTGGAGCAGATTTGTCACAGATCGCCTGCCTGGCCATACGATAAAGTCACACATACACACACTCCCCGCAACAAAGCAGTTTCTCTGTGGCTTCCTTCAACTCTCTCCAGCACAACAAAGCAGCCCTTCCAAGTCCCATTCTTTTCAGCTTATCACGGGAAACTTCCCCATCTGAGGCACTGCACAGGCATTAACAGTTAATTTCATTAATTAGCATCTGAGGAGTCAGTCAAGGGGCCAAGTCTTAGCCCCAAACATGTCCTGATGTGTTCCTTACACAGGGAGCCACCTGCCTGTCCTGCGCCGCATGCCCCCATCATCCGGGTTATTGTGTGTCTGTAGGACAGCCCACTCAGGCTCTTGTCTGCCATCTGCCTCACAGGACACAAGAGTCATCACCTGCCCAGTTTCTCCTTCAGAAATCCACAGACAAAACGCTCTAGTGAGCAGAACTCCTTCGGTTTTAGAATCTCTTGTATCTGTAAACCATTTAAAGGTAACAATTCTTTCCTGCATGTTTGAGTACCTTTGAATTTTGTCCAAGAGGAACAGCTGTCTGTGTGCTTATGCCACTGTCATAGATACATAATTGCACAGACCCAAGCCACTGCTGTTAAAACTTTGAGAGGTTCTGAACCATGAATTCGGAGGTTGTGCGGGCAGCGCCCTCTGGTGGACAAAGAGAATGCTGCCACTTAGTCCCTGCAAAATTGTATTTAAAAACTCATTTAAACTGTACTAAAAAAAAGAAAAAAAAAAAAAAACCTGTATTTTAAAACTGTAGTACAAATATTAATCCATTTTATCTAAGTAAGTCAAGTTCTGTTTTCCAAATTTGATTAATAAGTTCGTTTAATATTATTGAAGTAGCATAGTGGCCAGAAATGCAGGTTTTAGAGATAGCCTGGGTTTGATTTCCAGGCAAAGCCACTTTCTAGCTGTACAAACTTAGGCAAATTATTTAAACTCCCTGTGCTTCAGTTTCAAATTTTATAAAATACCTCATACCATGTTGTGATCATTAAATGGGTAAATACATGCAAAGTGTTTAGAACAGTGCCTAGAACTAAATAAATGTTAATTCTCGATGTTAAAAGATGCTGAGATGTCAGACATCTAATCGAAAGTCAACTTCTCCAGAAGCCTTTCTTGAACTGAGGATTAACCTAGGGCCCAGCTTTGATCAGTCCCATAATAACGCAGATTCCAAACCCTGAAATGGACATAATCTTTATATCAACCTTCAGGTTTCCCCTGCCCCTAACTGAAAGTTTAGCAATGCCTCTGTCCTGGGACTAGTTGCACCAGGCCATGCTATGGCCCCATGGTGCTGACCTCACCCTCTCACTCCTATTAACCCGGGCCTTACCTTCTTCCTTTTGTCCTGGTACCTCTGAGTGGATCCACGTCATGTTCCCCCTTGCCTGTGCTTCCCGGTGACCCTCCACTTCCCCTGTCCTGGGGTCCTCTGTGTTGGTCCCAGCCTTCACTCATGCCTAACTCTTCCTCTTGGACCTCTGTGCCCAGTACCCACTCCCCTATCCCAGATCACAGGTGGAGTGTCACAAGATGCTGGGGAGCAC
>NW_007729450.1:206791-207644 GCF_000696425.1 Galeopterus variegatus | reverse complement strand
TTTTTTTACACTGTCACAGAACAAATAAAAAATTTTTCAAATAAACATAAAATTTTTAAATTACTAAAACCCAACTTCATTACTGAGATATAGATGAGATAATGAGGTCCAGAGAGGTGATGTCAGTTAACCAAAAATATACAGTTAGTATAGAGCAGAATTGGAATTGGAACCCTGAATGCCTGAGCGCCTACAGACCCAGTACCAGAGGGAGCTTCTTCCCAAAGCCGCACACAGCTTCCTGCTGCTTCAAAGTACCTGCATGATTACATCTTCAATCCCAAATACTCACACTCTCACATGTGGTCGCACAGATATGAGCCTTCTTATTAAATAAGTACCCAAGTCTCCCCTTGCCCACATTTTTGCTTTCCACAGTTCCAGTTACAATCAATGGCAGTGGTTATTTTATTAATGTAAAATATTTTGAGAGAAGAGAGACAGCATTCACATAACTTTTATACAGTGTATTGCTATAATTATTCTATTTTATTATTGTTATTGTTAATCTCTTATTGTGCCTAATTTATAAATTAAACTTTCTCATAGGTAGGTGCGTATAGGAAAAACCAGCATAAACAGGGATCAGTGCTATCTGGTTTCGGGCATCCTCTGGGCATCTTGGAATATATCCTCCATGGATAAGGGAGTACCACTGCAATTCAAACTTGCATTATGATGGAAAATAGGGCCATCAGCATGCCACCCCCAGACCTAAGGGGAAATACAAGGCAGTGACAAGAATAAATTTGAAGTGGGGATGCACTGGTGACCTACTTTAATCAAGGGACATGGAACCTGAAGAATTGCTCCACAGCTCACTGACATTGTTTATTTTTTGTTCTTTTAAAAT
>NW_007729450.1:201144-206714 GCF_000696425.1 Galeopterus variegatus | reverse complement strand
TGGAACCTGAAGAATTGCTCCACAGCTCACTGACATTGTTTATTTTTTGTTCTTTTAAAATATTTGGTTATTTATGCTTACATTTTATGTTTCTGATATGATGAGCCAGATCAAATATGAGTGCCGATTCTGGGGAAAATGGTAATGGGAGAAGTGAAAATGGCAAAAGAATTTCAAAATCAAGGAAGCAGCTGGTCTGTCATAAGTGACATAAAGATGTAAATGATTTGATAAACCCAAGAAGATGGGTTCCTAAGTCTGTAGCAAAGAAGGCTGAACACCAATGCATTTAATATCATAGAGTGCCCCCAAAACCCCGGAACCGGCGTCACCCATATACCATTATATTTAACTGCGTAGTTACATTTCCATTGTTCCTCACTCACTTTGTGTAATCTAAATTTCCATGTGGTATCCCCTTCTTTCTGCCTGAAATTTTCCTTTAACATTTCTTGTAGTGTGGCTCAACTGGTGATACATTTTCAGCTTTTTTATGCCTGAAAAAGTCCTTATTTTATCTTGAAAGATATTGCACTAGATAAAGAATTTTAGGTTGACAATTTTTTCTTTCAGTATTTTCTTCCACTGTCCTCCAGTTTGTATCGTTTCTTAGGATAAGTCTGCTGTCCTTCTTATACAGGGAGCCTTCAAAAAGTTCATGGAAAGATTAGTATTATCTTTTAATTACATTTTCCCACAAACTTTTCAAAGTATCCTCATATTCTTTGTACATGTTTCTTTCTCTGGCTGCTCTTTTTTAAATTAGTAGACTTGACTTTTTAAAACAGTTTAGTCTTACAGAAAAATTGAGCAGAAAGTACAGCAAATTCTCTTACACCTTCTCTGCCTTTTTTTTTTAACATCTTGCATTCATGTGATATGCTTGTTACAACTGATGAATCAATAGCGATACATTATTATTAACTAAAGTTCTTGGTTTGCTTTAGAGTTTATTCTTTGTGTTGTATGGTTCTATGGGTTTTGACAAACGTGTGATGTTATATATCCACCATTACAATATTATAAAGAATCAATTCCCTGCCCTAAAAATTCCCTGTGCTCCATTTATTCATCCCTCCATTCCTCCCCCTGAACCTCTGACAACCACTGACCCTTTTACTATCTCCATAGGTTTGCTTTTTCTGGCTGCTTTTTCTATATTGTGGTTAAATTTATGTATCATAAAATTTACCATTTTAACCACTTTTAAGTGTAGAATTTGGTGGCATTAAGTACATTCACAATGTTCTCCAATCATCTCCACTATCCATTTCCAGAACTTGTTTTTTTACCATTCTAAACAGATTCTCTGTATTCATTAAAGAATAACTGCCCATTCTCCATTTCTCCCAAACATTAACCTCTATTATATTTTCTGGTTTTATGAATTTAACTATTTTCTATACCTCATATAAGTGAAATCCATACAATATTTGTGTTTTTGTGACTGACTTATTTTACTCACTGTTTGTGGATGTGCTCAAGCTTCACCCATGCAGCAGCATGTGTCAGAATTTCATTTCTTTTTATGGATGAATAATATCCCACTGTATGTATATGCCACATTAGTTTACTCATCTGTTGATGAACACTTGGGTTGTTTCCACATTCCAGCTATTTGTGCTGCTGTGAACAAAGATGTATAAGTATCTGTTTTAGTCCCTGCCTTCAATTCTTTCAGTTATGTAGTTAGGAGTGGAATTTCTCTGGCTGCTTTTCAGATTTTTCTTTTTATCATTGGCTTAAAGCAATTTAATTATGGTGCATCTTGATATATTTTTCTTTGTATTCCTTGTGCTTGGGATTAATTGAGCTTTTTGCATCTGTGGAGTCATAGTTTCTATCAAATTTGAAAGAATTTTAGCCATTATTTTTTCTGGTGTTACTTTTTCTGCCCCCTCCTCTCCTATTTGGGAAATCCAATTGCATGTATATTAGGCTGTTTGAAATTGCCCCACCACTCATTGATGCTCTGTTTATTTATTTTTATTCTTCCCTTTTCTCATTTTATTTTAAATAGTTTCTATTTCTATGTCTTCTAACTTACTAATATTCTTCTGAACTTTCTTCTGGAATGTCTAATCCACTATTAATCCTATTCAGCATATATTTTTATCTCAGACATTATAGTTTTCATCTCTAGAAGTTTCGTTTGAGTCTTTTTTTTAATCTTCCACATCTATAGCTAACATGGTCCCTTTTCCCTCTTTCTTCTTGAACATAAGGGATATGGTTACAATACTTGTTTTAACATCTTTGTCTAATAGTTTTATCATCTGTCTCATTTCTTTGGCTGTTTCTATTGACTGATTTCTCTCTTCATGCTTCTTTGCATGCCTGATAATTTTTACTGGGGGCCAGTCACTGTGAATTTTATCTTGTTTGGTACAAGACATTTTGTAGTTCCTGTTGATATTCTTGAGCTTTGTTCTGGGATACAGTTAAATTAGTTGAAAATAGTCTGATACTTTGGATCCTCTGGATTAAAGCTGTGTTAGGTGGGACAAGAACAATGTAAGTCTAAGGCTGATTTTGCCCCAGAACTGAGGCAAACCAAACTTTTCTGAGTATTCTATCTGACGCCCTGTGAATTATGAGGTTTTTTTTACTCTGTCTTATGGGAATAGGAACTATTCCTGATCCTGTGTGATCTGAGTGATTGCTCTTTCTAATCCCTGTGGGTGGTTTTTCCCCATCCTTGGGTGTTCTCACATGCATGCACTGACCAGTGCTCACCTGACAGCCAAAGGCAGACCTTCCCCAGACCACCAGGGTGCTCTCTCTGGGCAGCTCTCTTCCCTCTGGTTCTCTGCCCTTGAACTCTAACTGCTCTTGCCACCGCATACCCAGCTCCATCTCCTCAACTCAGGAAAACTGCTGCATTTTGCCTGTTTTCCCCTTACCTGTACACTGGACAAGAACCTCTCTCCAGGTAGTAAACTGAGTCAATTGATGGCCTCACATCATCCGTTTTCCATCTCTCAGGGATCACTGTGCTTCTTTGTCTGATGTCCACTGTCTTTAAAACCAATATTTCATATATTTAGTCTAATTTTTAAAGTTTTTTTCAGGTGTATGTATTCAGCTCCTGTACTGCATTTTGACCAGAAGTGAAAGAGGCCCCAGATACTTCCAGATCATGGTTCCTCAATCTCTGCACTATTGACATTTTGGACTAGATAATCCTTTGTTGTAGAAGATTGTCCTGTGCATTGTAAGATATTTAACAGGATCCCTGGCCCCTACCCATTAGATGCCAGTAACACCCACCCCCTAGTTGTGACAATTAAAAAACACGTTCAGAAATTGCCAATGTCCCCTAGCAGGAAGGGGAAAAATTGTCCCCTTGTTGCAAACCACTGCTCATGTGTGTGTCTGTGTGTGTGTGTGTGTGTGTGTGTGTGCTCAAACGTGCATCATGCGGTAAAAGAATTCATGCTGTGTGTGCAATGGAGCTTTAAAATGTGAAGGTTTGGTAGAAAATTTCTTTAAGAAGCAATAAAATTGTCAGATTCCTTACCTCACTCTCCACTGCAGAGCAAGTAGTCCTCCTTCTTCTCAGTAAAAGACCGAAGAGGATAACACAGTATTTCTAAACCATTGGACGTGAGGCATAATCCAGGCCACCAAGATTAAGGAAAGTGCCAGGCCCTCAACTGGATGAATTTGAACAGCTCAAGAGGAAGGTTTTAAAGATACTCTCCTAGGAGCATCATCAATTAAGCAGCCCAGCTCAGTTATCCTAGAGTGACACTCACATTAGAAAACCCCATGTGTGAGCTTAAAGCTTCTAGTGAACATTTTAGTACCTCTTAAATATGACCCCAACACAGGGATTATTAGACCTCTGAGAAAACCGTCTAGTATGGAAGATTAAAAGCCAAAGAGCAAACTGAAAAACATCTGTATAGAAGAAACAGATACTATACATGAAGAAGAAAACTTCAAAAAGCAAATTAAGATTTTCGAAGAGATTCAAAAGTGTTACACCCATTAAGCACGAACCAAAGGACATGAGTTTAAATATTTAAAAGGCCTAACCCATGGTTGATAATGAATTTGCATTATTGAGAAATTTGGTTAAAACATTGGGTGCAATATCATCTTAAAGCTTCCAGATAGATCAAGTCGAACTCAAATTATCTGAAATCAGAATTTCTTTGGAACGTTTAAAATATCAACACTGGAAATTAGAAGGTAGTGGAGCAATGCCTTCAAAATTGTGAAGAATTTCGGTGATGGGACACAATAATCAACTACATTGTATATTGACAAAATAAAAATAAAAATAATTTTAAAAAATTGTGAAGAAAAAATATTTTAAAACTAGTACTTTACACCCAGAATTTCTTTATGCCACCTTGTCTGTGGGACTTTGTTATGACAGCCCCAGCAAACTAAGACACTATGCTAAATATTAATCATGGGTCAAGCGACCTATAGACATATTCGGTGAAGTGTAGTGATACTTCTCCACTCCCTTTAAGTTAGCTGTTTGAGCAGAGCTCCCCCACCCCTACCAACATATATCAAACAGGTAGCACAAATGAAAAATAAATAGTTGTTGTGTTAAAATACTGATAATGTTGGAATGCTACTGCGGCATAACTTATCTTGATTGAAAGAGAGATTAGTACCTAGAAGAAGGTTGTTGCCATGACAAAAACTTTAAAACATGTGGCATTGGCTCAGCAATCAAATTACTGGTACCAAGGAAACTGTTCATGGGAGCTGGAAAAATACTGATCCATGGCAGGCTCTAGGAAAACATGCCATTGCCCTCAATGACTTGGAAAGTTAACAATGAACCTAATGAGTTTTAAGGTCCAGGAGAAGAGGTTGAAAACTAAACATTAGTAGTGTATATTGGTTACTGCTGACTTTATTTGATAATGTACAGAGAGAAATAGATGAACTCAAGAAAAAAAAATTGGACTGTTTGCAAACATGAAAGGGAAAAGAGAAAGTTCAAAAACTGGGGACTTACAAGGTTTAAAAACTTATTGCTTTTCAATCCCAAACAGTAGAAGATAAAACTAAAAAAAAAAAAAAACAGTGTGTGACAGAGATTGATTATAATTCAGCCTCATTTCAAGGGCCAAATCAAGAGTATGGCCTTTACACTTATGGTTAAAACTCCTGAATAGTGTCTCTGAGTAAAGCTCTAATGGTGACACCTGATAAACCCTTTCAGTTGGACAAAATGACTTGGGGAAAAGGAATTAAGAGTACAGCTCTTCCAGGAGGGAAAGGGAGATAGGGAGCAATTGGGGAAAGAACACAAAAGGTAATTATGATTTATAATGATGGACATGCTAATATTGATTTGATAATCACATACTGTACATAAATGTTGATAGTCAGCTCTGTACCCTATAAATATGTATAAATAAAAATAATTTTTAAAATAAAATAAAAATAAATTAGAGTACAGCTCTCCCAGTGAAGCCTGAGAAGCTCAAGGCATTCACAATTAAATTGAGGAAGTGCAGGAGCCATGGGAATAAAAAAGCCAAAAAATAGATCAAATATAAAGAGTGGGACTACTATAATAACATCAAAAAAAAAAA
>NW_007729450.1:196934-200441 GCF_000696425.1 Galeopterus variegatus | reverse complement strand
AAAAAAAAAAACCAGTTTGGAATACATTTAACAGATGAGGTGAAATATCTGTATACTGAAAAGCATAAAGCACTGATGAAAAAAATTAAAGAAGACACAAATAAATGGGAAGATATCCCATGTTCATGGATAGGAAGAATCAGTGTTAAAATGTCCATACTACTCAAAGCAATCTATACATTCAATGCAATCCCTATGAAAATTCCAATAACATTTTTCACAAAAATTAAAAAAAAAAACAATTCTAGCATTCATATGGAACCACAAAAGACTCCAAATAGCCAAAGCAATCCTGTGCAAGAGAACAAATCTGGAGGCATCACACTTTCTGATTTCAAAATATATTAAAAAGCTATGGTAATCAAAATAGCATGGTGCTGGCATAAAAACAGATATATAAATCAATGGAAAAGAATAGAGATCCCAGACACAAATCCACCCATTAACAGTCAATTGATCTTCAACAAAGGTGCCAAAAACACACAATGGGGAAAGGACATTCTCTTCAATAAAGGGTACTGGAAAAATTTCCACATGCCAAGGAATAAAATTGGACCCTTATCTCATTCTGTATACAAAATAAATGCAAAATGGATTAAAGATTTAAACATAAGACCTGAGACTGTAAGACTACCAAAAGAAAATGTAGGAGAAAAGCTCCTTGACATCTGCCTGGGCAATGATTTTTTTGAATATGACCCCAAAAGCACAGGCAATAAAAGCAAAAATAGTCAAGTAGAATTGCACCAAACTAAAAAGCTTCTGCACAGCAAAGTAAACAATTAACAGAGTGACAAACCAACCTATAGAATGGGAGAAAATATTTGCAAACCATACATTTGGTATGAGATTAATATCCAAAATATATAAGGAACTCAAACAACTCAAAAGAAAGAAAATTAATAACCCAATTAAAAAACAGGCAAAGGAACTAAATAGACATTTCTCAAAAGAAGACATACAAATAACCAACAGATATATTTTTAAATGCTCAACATCATCAATTATCATGGAAATGCAAATTAAAACCACAGTGAGATATCACCTCACTCTGTTAGGACGGCTATTATGAAAAAGATAACAAGTGTTTGCAAGGATGTATACTGCCATTACGGAAAACAGTATAAAGGTTTCTCAAATATTAAAAATAGACCCACCATATAGTCCAGTAGCCAAAGGAAATGAAATCAATACGTCGAAGAGATAACTGCACTCCCATGTTCATTGAAGTATTATTCACAATAGCCAAGATATGGAATCAACTTCAGCACCCGTGCATGGATAAACAGGTAAAGAAATTGTGGTACATACAAGGATACTTCCAAAAGTTCATGGAAAAATGGAATTAAAAGATAATACTAATTTTCCAAGAACTTTTTGAGGACTCCTTGTATATACAATGGAATACTATTCAGCCTTAAAAAGGAGAAAATTCTGTCATTTTCAACAACATGGATGAACCTGAAGGGCATATGCTAAGTGTAATAAGACAGGCACAGAAAGACAAATACTGCATGATCTCACTTATATGTGGAATCTAAAAGAGTCAAACTCATAGAAGCAGAGATTAGAAGGGTAGTTGCCAGGGGCTGGGGTCAGAGGGATGGGTACAACGTTAAAGGGTACAAAGTTTCAGTTAGATAAGAGGAATAAGCTCTGGACATCTACTGTACAGCATGGTGACTACAGTTAATAATAATGTATTATATACTTAAACATTGCTAAAAGATTAGATCTTAAATATTCTCACATCAAAAAAATGATAGGGGCTGGGCCGGCCCGGTGGCGCACTGGATAGTTCACCTCTTGGGAAGCGCGGCGGCGCTCCCGCCCGAGGGTTCGGATCCCACATACAGACCGGNTGAAGTATTATTCACAATAGCCAATATATGGAATCAACTTCAGCACCCGTGCATGGATAAACAGGTAAAGAAATTGTGGTACATACAAGGATACTTCCAAAAGTTCATGGAAAAATGGAATTAAAAGATAATACTAATTTTCCAAGAACTTTTTGAGGACTCCTTGTATATACAATGGAATACTATTCAGCCTTAAAAAGGAGAAAATTCTGTCATTTTCAACAACATGGATGAACCTGAAGGGCATATGCTAAGTGTAATAAGACAGGCACAGAAAGACAAATACTGCATGATCTCACTTATATGTGGAATCTAAAAGAGTCAAACTCATAGAAGCAGAGATTAGAAGGGTAGTTGCCAGGGGCTGGGGTCAGAGGGATGGGTACAACGTTAAAAGGTACAAAGTTTCAGTTAGATAAGAGGAATAAGCTCTGGACATCTACTGTACAGCACGGTGACTACAGTTAATAATAATGTATTATATACTTAAACATTGCTAAAAGATTAGATCTTAAATATTCTCACATCAAAAAAATGATAGGGGGCCGGCCCGGTGGTGCACTCGGTAGAGTGCGGAGCTTGGGAGCGCAGCGGCGCTCCTGCCGAGGGTTCAGATCCCACATACAGACCGGTTCTCACTCACTGGTTGAGCGCGGTGCGGGCGCGACACTGAGGGTTGCGATCCCATTATCGGTCATGAAAAAAGACAAAAAAGAAAAAAAATGATAGGTATGTGAGCTGATGGATGTGTTAGCTGGCTTGACTTAATCATCTCACAATGTGTACACATGAGGGGGCTTCAAAAGTTTATGGAAAGACTCATACTATCTTTCAATCCTATTTTTCCATGAACTTTTCGAAGTACCTTCACACATCAAAATATCAGCTTGTATACCGTAAATATACACAATTTTTATTTGTCAATTATACCTTAATAAAGCTGGTGGAGAAATAAATAAAAATATAAATAAATAAACAAAGTGGGCCTACAAAAGGACTATTAGTAAAGCTTTGGGCACACACAACGTTCTTGAATCAAACAGATACGAATCCAACTAAGTTCTTCAGAGTTATGCTTCCAAGTGAACAGCCAGACCTGACTAAAAGGGGCTGTGGCCGTTCAAGATTTAAAATGACTCTTGGGCCCTATTTGGGACCCAGTGTGTGCACCTCCCCAAACAACCCACTCCCCAGGCCACAGCTACCTGCCTTTTTCCCAAGCAAAGTGTCCCCAGCAATGGTTCTTGCCACCCCATGTCATGAAACCCCAGCCACTGCCACCACTGCTCCATCTGTTTTGTCTGACAATTTTTTGAGATATAATTTATAGAACATAAAATTCACCCGTTTAAAATATACAATTCAGTGGTTTTCAGCATATTCACAAATTGTATAAATACCACCACCAATTCCAGAATATTTTTATCCCCCCAAAAAGAAACCCTGTACCCATTAGCAGCCACTCCCTGTTTTAGTCCGTTTTGTGTTGCTATAACAGAATTTTACCTGAGACTGGGTAATTCATAAAGAACAGAGGTTTATTTGGCTTACAATTCTGGGACAGCTGCATCTGGCATGGGCATCACGCTGCTTCTACTCGTGGTGGAAAGTGGCAGGCAGCCAGAGGGTACAAGCAGATCACACA
>NW_007729450.1:190237-195934 GCF_000696425.1 Galeopterus variegatus | reverse complement strand
GGTAATTCATAAAGAACAGAGGTTTATTTGGCTTACAATTCTGGGACAGCTGCATCTGGCATGGGCATCACGCTGCTTCTACTCGTGGTGGAAAGTGGCAGGCAGCCAGAGGGTACAAGCAGATCACACAGCAAGAGGAAGCAAGACAGAGAGAGAGGAGGTGCCAGGGTCCTTTAAACAATCAGCTCTCGTGGGAACGAATAGAGTGAGATCTCATTCATTAATCCCCCCTCCCCCAGGGAGAGCATTAATCCATTCATGAGGGATCCGTCCCCATGACTCAATCAGTTTCCAACACTGCCACATTGGAGATCAAATATCCACATGAGTTTTGGAGGGGACAACGCATCCAAACTCCATCACTCCCCATTCTTCCCTCCCTGGGGTCGCTGAGGGGTACTAATCTACCTCCTGTCTCTATGAATTGGCCTGTCCTGGACATTTCATATAAATGGAATCAAGCAATATATCTGGACTTTGCATCTGGCTCCTGTCACTTAGCATAATGTCTTCAGTGTTCACCCATGTCATAGCATGTATTGGTACTTTATTCTTTCCATGTCTGAATAATATGCTGCTGTACAGATACAGCACTTTTTGCCTGTCCACTCATCACTTGATGGGTATTTGGGTTGTTTTCACTTTTTTTGCTATTATGAATGAATAATGTTTCGAGGTGTAAAATTCATGTACAAGTTTTAGGTGGACAAAAGTTATCATTTCTCTTGGATATATACCTAGGAGTGGAATTACTGGACCATCTAGTATATTTAATGGTGTTTATCCCTTTAAAAAATTCCTAAACTATTTCCACAATGGCTGCAGCATTCTACATTCCCACCAGCAGTGCAGGAGGTCTCCAACTTCCCCACATCCTCACCAACAGTTGCGATTGTCTGTCTTTTTTATTATAGCCATCTTGGGTGGGGGTGAAATAGTATCTTATTGTGGTTTGATTTGCATTACCTTAATGACTAATGATGTTGAGCATCTTTTCACGTGCTTATTGGCCATTTATGTAATCTTTTTTGGAAAAATGTTCATGCACATCCTTTGCCCATTTTTTAATTGGGTTTTCGTTCTACCGTTGAGTTTCAAGAATTATTTATATATTCTGGATACAAGGTCTTTAACAGGGATATGATTTGCAAATTTCTCTCCTGTTCTCTCCCCTGCTTCCTCTTCTAATCCTGCTGGTTATCTCAGTGTCTTCAGGTGTGAAGACCAGGGCTCATGATAGCTTCATCTTTTTTAGCATTATTCACAAAAGCTCAAGTCCCAGTTATGGAGGCTATGGCCTTTGCAGTGACTGCCCCAGGGGATCAGTTAACATAACCCAGAAATATAAGAGAGTGAGTGCCCTAGGAGGTGAACACTGACAAATGAGAGCCATAAGACAGGGAAAAGTCACTGGATAAGTGGTCCACACTTCCTCTACACAATGCACTATTCTGAGACACAGAGGTTCTGTGACTTCTTCAGAGGTGGCCTTTGTGACCAACAACCTCCTGAATGTTCTTGTGAAATTGTGACCAGCTAGAAAACCCAAATTAGGACAGGGTCCCCACTATGTACAGGATTGAGAAAGTTGTTCAGCCCTCAAAAAGGGCCCCATTCTCCAAAGCCCACTCCATATGTGGCCAAGGAAGATCATGGGAAAGGAAGACCATCCCCGAGGCTGGAGCCAGTGACCATGGAACGGAATCGGGGAACAGCCAATGCCACCTGAGGGCAGCAATGGGCCCAGCTGTTGCTGAGTCCTGCATTGCTACACCATTCTCTGTCTGCTCAGCTCTGTCTTCGCCTGTGTAGCCAATTTCCGTTTTAGGAGTTTTCCTCTCTTTGAGATCCATAAAGTGGTCCTGAGATCCAACAAAAGAGGGACATGTGGGAATCCTCAAAACTATGGTAGAAGGAGACCCTAGGACAATCATTGTGCCTCAGATACAGAGGGGAATCACTCCATGTTGGAGGCGGTCAAAATTTCAGGGAGAAACTTCTTCAGGAAGAAGAAATTGATAGGTCTGATGGTTCTGAGTATCATGAGAGAAGATTTAGACAATCGTGGTTTAGGGGTAAATACATGACATGTCCATGAAAAAATATGCAAACAACAAAACAACAAAAATAAAATCTAGCAAACATGAAGAGTTATGCAGGAAAAGAAAAGTCATCATAGGCTACTACCTGACTCAATCCTGAATAGTATTTATCAATCATAAAAAATGCAGATACTGAATAGTGCTTAAACTGTAATTACGAGAGGTCTTCAAAACGTTCATGGAAAGATTTGTTTTATTTTTTAACTCTATTTTTCCACAAACTTTTTAAGTACCCTTGTATATCGGGAAAATATGGTTTTTCAAGAAGCTATATAGGCAAAGTTATTTAGAATCATTGATGTAAATACCAAAATTATCAGCTAAAATGCGTGAAAACACAGACATCCCTCCATACCTGCCAGGGACTGGTTCTACGACTTCCTGTGGACACCAAAATTCCCAGACGCTCAAGTCCCCAACATAAAACAGTGCAGTATTTGCATATAACCTGCACACATCCTCCCGTACTCTTTAAATCAGCTCTAGATTACTTATAATACATAACACAAGGTAAATGCTATATAAATAGTTGTTACATTGTATTGTTTAGTGAATAATGACAAGAAAAAAGTCTGTACATGTTCAGTACACATGCAAATTTTTTTCCAAATATTTTTGATCTGTGGTTGGTTGAATTCACAGGTGCAGAACCCACGGATATGGAGGGTGGACTGAAGTCATCCCTAGGAGGGGGACCAAGGGGGAAAGAGATGCAGAACTGCTACTTTTGCTAACAAACCTTGTAGAGTGTTCTATAATGTTTAAAACAGCAGCATGCATACTTCAACACTGATAAAAACTGAAAAAATCATCCTCAGTGGTTCCAACTCATGCTTGTGGCTTTATCCCGCCCTTTACACCTGTCTCCCTTTCCCGACCCCTGCCTGTGAACTCCAGCTCCAGCATCAGACGTGGAGACCACAGCCTCACAGAGACCACAGCCACCCCCCACATGTGTAGTCCAAGTCCTTGTAACAAATCCCTTGATCTCTTAACCCTTTGCATATTTATATCTCCTTTCCTACAGGTTCTGCATCTCTGATGAACTCAAACTGATATACACTTGGAATTAAAAAATAAACTTTGCCTGCTTCCAGGGATGGAAGGGGGACCTGGCTTGGAGGAGTCGGAGAGGAGTGCTGCATGCTGCAGGTCTGGGCACGAGAAGCCTGAGCCAAGGTGACCAAGGGCTAGTACCAAAGCAGCAGCAGCCAAGCTTTCAATGGGCAAAGGGTGGAGCTAAGGAGTGGAGCCAGGCTCGGTTACCAGAGCCAATCAGGGTGGTTGGTGCAGGCAAGCGTTATATCAGTGCCAAACAAGCCAAAGTGACCAAAGTGGACAGACAGGGTTGAGCAGAGCAAGTATTGGCTTGAAGAGCGAGTAACCCCCTCCCCACTGTAGTCCCAGTACCCCCTGATCAGGGCCTATTTGCATCAGTTAATTTGCATATTGGGCCAGACCATACCCAGACAGGAAAACAGAAACCACTACGGATGTTTCAAGCAGAAAGGGATTTAATGTAGTGAATTGGTTATAAATGTGTTCAGCAAGACTGGAGAAGTAAAATCAGATGGGGCCGGGGGGTTACTCAGAGGTCAGGAAGCTGCTACCTGTGCTGGAGCTGCACTCGGTATTGCCACAGCCTGCAGCTGCTGCTGCAAGTGCTGCTGCTGCCGGAGCCCATGGCCACCTAGTACTGCTGCTGCTGCACTAAGAAAGAGAGAGAGAGAGAGAGAGCTGGAAAGCAGCTGTCAAGGGTGTCTAGGAGTTATAGTTTGGGAGCCTCAGTCGCCTGAAAAACACAGCAGAGCACAGAAAGGCACAACGGAGGTGATGGCCAAGACACAGCATCTGACATGCATGCGGTGCTCTGATTTTTCCCATTTGGCTAGAGAACTAGCGAGGATGTTTTTGTGAATGGACATCTTGGGCAGAAATGTGGGCAAAAGAAGAGATGACATTCCCTATATTCCCACCTAGTGCCGTGGAGTGATTTTGAGCCATCACGGTGCAGAGTCAGAACCATCAGGAGCTGCAGGAGCTGTTTTCTTGAAAGTCTTTGCAGACAGAAGTGGTAGGGCCCTTGTCACAGAGTGTCACAAATCCAGGTTTGTCGGATTGCAAGCAAGTGCTTAAACCCTTAGAAGCACAAGGAGATGACCAAGCTTGCTTGAGCTGTAAGGATACAAGTAAAGGAGGCTGAAATATTACTCAGCCTTAAAAAGGAAGGAAATTCCGACACACGCTACGACATGGACCAACCTTGAAGACATCACACAAAGTGAAATAAACCGGTCACAAAAGGACAAATACTGTGTGATTCCACTCATATGAGGCCCCTGGAGTGTCAAAAATAAAAACAGAAAGTAGAAGGGGTTGCCAGGGCTGGCAGGAGGGGGAATGGGGACTTGTTGTTTAATGGGGACAGAGCTTCAGTTTGAAAAGATGAAAAAAGTTCTGGAAGTAGATGTTGGTGGTTGTATAACAGTGTAAATATACTTAGTGCCATTGAACTGTACACTTAAAAGTGGTGAAAATGCTAAAAAGTAGAACAGAGGTGGCTACTAAGAGGTTAACTCATAACTGTGAAGCCAGGGGTTGTTTCCACTCTAAAGACTTAAGGTTCATGTTTCAGTTTTCACATATTCACAGAGGACCCTAACAAACAAGCAACAGGAATCGAAGAAGGAAGGTTTAATGGGTGATGGCTGGGTGCTAACCCTGACGTCGACAACTGGGTGGTAATCATAGGAATGGTATACACCTTGGCCTGAGCTTGTCCTGCTTGTCTCTGGGACAGTGAGTCCTTGCCTAGGCGGGATGCCCTATGTTCGTCAGCCTCTCTCAGTTTTATTCACTTTGTGGCATGCTTATCTAGTCCTGAATAAGAGGAGTTTAACCACCATCATTTCCTCCATTGCTGGTAAAGATGGAGCCAGGAGCCTCTGTCCTGGTCAATGTACAGCTTTGTTCAGTTACATAAAGTTACAGCTGATGAGTCCTGTGTTTACTTTCCTGGGCAAGAGAAACCCTAAGAGAACATAGAGAGAGCTCATGTTTTCTTTTAACTGGTGTCAAGGGGCTCTATTATTTTAAGGAGACCTCTTCAATATGTCAAGCATTTAACCCTCCTCCACTATTTACATGTAAAATTTAAAAAAAATTCCCTTAATTGCACACATTTATAACCTAGTTATGACTCTCGGCTCAGACAGTTTTACGGGCAAGTCTTTTTAAACTTTCATACAGACAATGCTTATGCTATGTAAACTATCCTGCAGCATAGAAACATAGGGAAACAATCCCAGTTAATTTAAGAAGCTACCATAGCCCTAAATGTCAAAACTGGACAAAATTATCATATACATAATAAAAAATCTTTAGACCTATCTCAGTTATAAATATTGATCTAACACTCTAAATAAAATTTCAAACAAATTGGTATCAGCTTTATGTTATCAAATAATGTCCATGAATTAATATAATTTGTCATTTCCATAGGTTAAAAGAAAACCACATGGTCATCTCTGTAAGATTTGTTCATATTCGGTATCTATTCTTTTTTTTTTTTTTTTTTTTTTTTTTTTTTTTTTTC
>NW_007729450.1:187321-189516 GCF_000696425.1 Galeopterus variegatus | reverse complement strand
GTATCTATTCTTTTTTTTAAAAATTGTTACTAAAAGGGGAATTAAAAAATACTTTTCTAAACACGATAATAAATCTCTACTTGACCACGGCAGCTAAAGCCTATCAACTAGTTACTTCTTAAATATGCCCCAAAGATTTTATTACTAAGTGTCATGTTGAAAAAATGGCACCAGGCTGGCCAGTTAGCCCAGTTGGTAGAGTGCAGTGTTATAACACCAAGGTCAAGGGCTCAGATCTCCATACCAGCCAGCCATCAAAAAATGAAAAATTAAATGGTGCTGTAATCAAATAAATTTGAGAAATGATTCACCAAACTAAACAGGCTTTTGTGTGCTTATGCATACTCTAACTCTCCAAGAGATCCATCCTGTTTGAACCTATCGGACATTGTTCCCACAGAGCATCTCACCAGACTGGCATTTTACAGAAATAAACTTTGGAAAATATTGTAGTGATGGTCTCCCAGCAATATGGAGAAAAATAAGAATGCTGCTGACACCACTTCAACATTGTCCTAAAATTTCAGATCAAATAGTTTTCATCTAACACACTGGTATAGCCCAATATAATAAGGAGACAAATAATCACTGGATATTGGTAGATTTAAATGACTCTATCAACCAACTTGACCTGTTGACACTTATAGAACACTCCATCAACCAACAGCAGAACAATCTCTGTTCTCAAGAACTTTTGGAACATTTTCCAAGATGGACCATATTTAGACCCATAAAACCAGTCTCCACAAATTTAAGGTTATTCAAGTCATACCAAGTATGTTCTCTAACTGTAATGAAATTAAATTAGAAATCAATAACAGAAAGATCTCAGATATTCTCAAAAACTTAGAAGCTACGAAGACACTTCTCAGTAACTCATGGCTAAAGACAGTAAAGCAATAACTAGGTTAGAATGTATAACACTGAATGCCTTCATTAGAAAATAAGAAATATTCCAGATTCCACTTTAGGAAACTAGAAAAAGAGGAGCAAATTAAACCCAAGATCAACAGAGAAAAGAAATGGCTTTCTTTCAAAGTGAAGTATCAATTAAATAGAACAGTAAAACAGTAAAGAAAATCAACTAAATCAAAAGTTGTTTCTTTGAGATCAATGAAATTGACAAACTTCTAACCATTGTGATCAGGAAAAGAAGGGAGAAGATACAAATTATCAGCATCAGAAATGAGAGGATGATATATCACTACAAATTCTACAGATATTATTAAATATATATATATATATATATATTATTAACAACTCTGACATAATAAATTCAGCAACTTGGATGAAATGGACAAATTTCTTAAAAGGCACAAACTATCAAAGCTTACTCAAGAAGAAACATATAATCTTAATAACCCTATGCCTATTAAAGAAATTGAATTTGTAGTTTAAAAATCTTCCCACAAAGACTACCTCAGGCCTAGACGGCTTCACTGGTGAATTTTACCAAACATTTGAGGAAGAAATAATACCAAGTCTATACAAGTTCTTTCAGAAAGTTGCAAAATAGTTGTAAAAATTCTGAATAAAAGTTTAGCAAATTGAACCAAACAGTATAACAAAAGGATAATACATCATGACCAAGGGTAGTTAATTTCAGGAATTTGAGGTTGGTTTAACGCCTGAAAATCAATCTATGTCATCAACATATTAATTAAAAAATAGAAAACATATGGTCATCTCAATAGATAAAGAAAGGTATTTGACATAATCCAATGTCTATTCCTAATTCAAAAAAAATAAACTCTCAGAAAACAATGAACAGATAGAAACTTCCTCAACCTTATAAAGCCTATCTACCAAAAACCTCCAGGTAAAATCATACTTAATGGTAAGAGACTGAATGCTGTCCCCATAAGGTCTGGGACATGGTAAGGATTTCTGCTTTCACCCCACTTCTACTCAACATTGTACTAGAGGTTCTAGTCAGTGTAATAAGGCATGAAAAAAATAAAGGCACCTTGACTGGAAAGAAAGAAGTAAAGTTGTCTTTATTTGCAGACAACCTGATTGTCTACATAGAAAATCCAATGGGTCTACAGAAAGCTCCTGGAACGAATAAGTAAGATTACCAAGGTTGCAAGATTAGACTACAAAAATCAATTATAAACACTAACAACAAACAATTGGAAATTAAAATTTATAAAACAATACCATGTAAAATAGCGTCAAAAATATGAACTACTTAG
>NW_007729450.1:186067-187008 GCF_000696425.1 Galeopterus variegatus | reverse complement strand
GCTCTGCCCTCAAGGAAGTGGAGCATAGCTCCCCGCTCTTTAAGTGTGAAACATGCCCGGTGACTTCCTTCCAAAAAGCATAGAATGTGAAGAAGAGGAAAAGACAGATTTTACAGAGACACCTGAAAATCACCGCCTCAGTCAGGTGATCGAGATAAATCATGTTGATAGGGCACACCGTTGACACGGTGTGAAGAGGTACAGTGTGATGAGGACGACAACTTTATCTCTGTGGTTTTCCTCCCAAAACCAATAACCTCAGCCTAACCAGGAGGAAAACATGGGACAAATCCCAGTTTAGTGACATTCTACAATACCTAACCTAACCTGGACCTTCAAACCTTATCAAAAACAGGGAAAGTCTGAGAAACTGCTACAGCCAAGACAGAACTGAATATAATTTGGTATCCTGGATGGGATACAAAATCAGAAAAAGGACATTAGGTAAAAATTAAGGAAATATGAATGAATTATGAACTCTAGTTATTAATAATATATCAATATTGGTCTATTGCTTGTGACAAATGAAGCATACTTGTAAGGTGTTAATAACAGAGGAAACAAGATATGGAATATGGGAAATCTCTGTACTGTCTCCACAGTTTTTCTGTAACACTCTAAAACTATTCTAAAGTTTTTTAAAAAACATTTTTAAAACAACTACATGCTGAGAGAAATTTTTAAAGTCCTTACAAAATGAAGAGATATACCATATTCATGGGTCAGAAAATTTAATATTGTTACGATGTCGATTTACCTGACTCAACAAATCCCAATCAAAATTCCAGCAGGCTTTTTTGGTTGGGAATGGACAAATTGATTCTAAAATTCATATGGAAACCTAGGGGACCAAGAACAGCCAAAACAACTCGGAAAAAGGAAACAAAGTTTGAGGACTAAAAATAACTGATTTTAAGACTGGTCAGGACAGTGTGACACTG
>NW_007729450.1:184755-185902 GCF_000696425.1 Galeopterus variegatus | reverse complement strand
CCAGTACGGGCGCGACACCAAGGGTTGCGATCCCATTACTGGTCAGTAAAAAAGACAAAAAAGGAAAAATAAGAATTTCTGTTCTTTGAAAGACATTGTTAAGAAAATAAAAAGACAACCCACAGACTGGGAAGAAATCTTTTCAACGTATATCTCATAAGAACTTGAGTCTAGAATTTTTTAAAACTCTCAAAAACTGATCATAACAAAACCAACTAAAAAATAAACAAAAGACTTGGACAAACATGTCACCAAAGAAGATATACAGATGGCAAATAAGCACATGAAAAGATGTTCAAACTTATTTATCATTAGAGAAAGGCAAATTCAAAGACTATACTAAGTGTTGGTTGGGGAGGAAGTAGCCGGAACTCTCACACACTGCTGGTGGGAGTGTGAAATAGTACAACCACTTTGGAAAATAGTTTGACAATTTCTTTTAAAGAATTAAACATACACCAACCATATGATCTAGCCATTCCATTCCTAGGTATTTACATATGAAAACATAAGTTCATACAAAGACTACATGTGAATGTTCATAAGTTTTTATAATAATAGCCCAAAGCTGGAAGCATTCCAGTGACTATCAACAAGTGAACGGGTAAACAACTTATCCACGCAATGTAATGCTACCCAGCAATAAAAAGGAATGAACTATTGATATATGCAACAACATAGATTAGTATAGAAATAATTGTATTGACAGAAAGAAGCCACACAAAAAAGAAAGAAGCCAGGCAAAATGAATCAAATACTGTATGATTCCATTTACATAGAATTCTAAAAAATGCAAACTAATTAGCAATGACAAAAAGTAAATCAATAGTTACTTGGAATGAAAGTGAGAGGCGGGGTGGGGGGTGGAATTCCATAGGGGTACAATGACTCTTTTGGGGATGACTGATACATTCATTATCTTCATTGTGGTGATGATTTCATAAAAGTAAACATACACTGAAACATCAAACTGTACATTTTATACATAGGATGGGAAGGGAGGTCAGAAATAATTGGGTGGGGGACACGGGGTATAATCACAATTTGTGGTAATGCACATGTTGCCAGTATGGATCTAGCCATCATATCTGAGGCACGAGTGGTGACAATTTGCTTTGTACTCCATGAATATTCATAACCAATAAAA
>NW_007729450.1:182194-184218 GCF_000696425.1 Galeopterus variegatus | reverse complement strand
GGAATTTAATTCCTTTACATTTAGAGTTATTATTGAAAGGTGTTGATTTACTCCTAGTACCCAAAGTTAGTAGATGGGAAGAAATAATTAAGATGAGAGCAGAACTAAATGAAATAGAAACCCAAAAAATGATACAAAAGATCAATGAATCAAAAAGTTGGTTTTTTGAAAAGATGAATAAAATTGACAAACCATTAGCAAAGTTAACTAAAAAAAGAAGACAGAAGACCCAAACAACAAAAATTAGAAATGAAAAAGATGATATTACAACTGATACCTCAGAAATACAAGGAATCATTAGAGACTACTATAAACAACTATATGCCAACAAATTTGAAAATCTGGAGGAAATAGATAAATTTCTAGACACACGCAAACACCAAAACTGAGCCAAGAAAATGTAGAAAATCTGAACAGACCAATAACAACAAAAGAGATTGAAGCTGTTATCAGAAGGCTCCCAACAAAGAAAAGCCCAGGACTGGACGGATTCACTGCAGAATTCTACCAAACCTTCAAAAAGGAATTGATACCAATTCTCTACAAACTATTCCAAAACATTGAAACAGAGGCCATTCTCCCAAACTCATTCTATGAAGCAAACATCACTCTGATACCAAAACCAAACAAAGATACAACAGAAAAAAGAAAACTACAGGCCAATATCCTTGATGAATATAGATGCAAAAATCCTCAATAAAATACTAGCTAACAGAATACAGCAACACATACACAAAATTATACACCATGATCAAGTGGGATTCATCCCAGGGATGCAAGGTTGGTTCAACACATGCAAATCAATAAATGTGATCCACCATATCAACAAAATCAAACACAAGAACCATATGATCATCTCTATAGACACTGAAAAAGCATTTGACAAAAATCAACATTTGTTCATGATAAAGACTCTCTACAACTTAGGTATAGACAGAAAGTATCTCAGCATAATTAAAGCTCCATATGTTAAGCCCACTGCCAATATCATCCTGAACAGGAACTAGACAAGGATGCCCACTCTCACCACTTTTATCAATATAGTGCTGGAAGTACTAGCCAGAGCAATCAGAGAAGAGAAGGAAATAAAAGGCATCCAGATTGGAAAAGATGAAGTCAAACTGTCCCTGTTTGCAGATGACATGATCCTTTATATGTAACAGCCTAAAACCTCTACAAAAAAACTCTCAGAGTTGATAAATGATTTCAGCAAAGTTGCAGGATACAAAATCAACACAGAAAAATCAGTAGCAATGTCTATACTCCAACAGTGAACATGCAGAAAGAGAATCAAGAAAGCTAGCCCACTTACAATAGCCACCAAAAAAATAAAATACTTAGGAATAAAGTTAACCAAGGATGTGAAAAATCTCTACTAAGAGAACTACAAACCACTGTTGAGAGAAATTAAAGAGGACACAAGAAGATGGAAAGATATCCCGTGCTCTTGGATTAGAAGAATTAACACTGTGAGAATGTCCATACTACCCAAAGTGATCTACAAATTCAATGCAATCCCCATCAAAATTCCAATGACATTTTTCTCTGAATTGGAAAAAACTATCCTAACATTTATATGGAATAACAAAAGACCATGTATAGCCAAAGCAATTCTGAGCAAAAAAAAAAAACAAAGCTGGAGCCCCTGACTTTAAACTATATTACAAAGCTATAATAACCAAAACAGCATGGTACTGGCATAAAAACAGACACACAGATCAATGGAATAGAATAGAGAATCCAGAAATAAACCCATAGACCTACCACCATCTGATCTTTGACAAAGGCACCAAGTCTACACACTGGGGAAAAGACTGCCTCTTCCGCAAATGATGCTGGGAAAACCGGATATCCATATGCAGGAGAATGAAACTAGACCCATGCCTCTCACCAGATACCAAAATCCACTCAAAATGGATTAAAGAATTAAATATATGCCCTGAAACAATAAAACTCCTTAAAGAAAACATAGGGGAAATACTCCAGGAAGCAGGATTAGGCACAGACTTCATGAATATGACCCC
>NW_007729450.1:174360-181194 GCF_000696425.1 Galeopterus variegatus | reverse complement strand
TCTTTTTTCGTGTCCGGCAATGGATCGCAACCCTCAGTGTCACGCCTGTACCGGACCGGGACCGGCAACGGGATCGCAACCCTCGGTGTTGCACCCACATCTTGCTCAGCCAGTGAGCGGGAACCGGTCTGTATGTGGGATCCGAACCCTCAGCGGGAGTGCCACTGGCTCCCAAGCAGCGCACTGTAGCAGTGCGCCACCGGGCCGGCCCATCACTGTTCTTCTTTTTTAAAAATTAGTTTATTTTTATTGAAACATAATTGGTTGTACATATCTTTGGGGTCTTATGTTGAATATCAATACCTGTGTACAATATATGATACTCAAATCAGACAATTAGTATATTCAACATTACACAATGTAATCATTTTTTGTGGCCCTTTACCAATTTCTCACTAACCCCCTGTAGTGGACTGAATTATGTCCCCCCAAAACTCATTGAACTTTGAATTGTTTCCCCCAAGCTTCATGTATTAGAAATTTAGCCCTCACAGTGACTGTTAAGAGGGTGGGAAATCCTTTTAAGGTAATTGAAAGGCGGAGCCTTGAAGAGGTGATTGGATTGTAGGACCCTGCAGTAGGGAATGGGTTAAAAATGGTGGTCAGGGGTGTGTTTCTAAGGGCTTCAAAAGAAGAGGAGAGTCTGTCTTTCTCTCTCTCTGCTCTCTCTCTCCTTCCACCATCTTGCAATGTGAGACCCCTAAGTCTTAAAGTGGGCATACCTTTTAACCTAAGAATTCAACTTCCAGCAATTTATACTAAGGATATAATCATGAGTTAATACAAAGAGTTATCTGCAAGAATGTTCATAAAAGAATTCATTACAATAATAAAATGAAAATCAACATAACTACCCAAGAATAGGGAATTGGCCAAATAAGTTACACTCCCTTAGAATGAAATAATAATCAGAACATCACTAAAAATTTTCCTGTATAGTTTATATAGAATACCACCAGCTGGGGTGAATGCATATATATATGAATATACTTACCAAAATGTATGTCTTTGTGCTTTTTACTTTTTAAATTTTGTTTATATGTAACATATATTATTATTGTTGTATTTTTAAATGTTTATTTGAAAAACGTTACTTGGCCTATGTTCCATTCACTTAGGGTACTAAGCCTTAACTAGTACAGATAAATGAATTTGCACCAATAGTATATAAGCGGCTAATGTCTTCCCCACCCCAGTTATTATAACACCTTGACTGGCTTTTAATAGAAACGTAAAGAGAACACCTCTCGAACACGCGACTCTATAGTGGAAAGGCCATACCTTTTGGGGCGTCCTAAATGATGATGAATAGTCTCACACTCCTACACATCGGACATAATAGGAAAGCCAGGCCTGGGCATGGGAGCAGGAGCCAGGGACAGGAGGGAATGAGATGAAAAATAGTGACCAGTTTGACAAGTCACTGGTAACTTTACAGCACGTGTGTTGGCAGGGAGAGAGAGAAACTCCGACTATAGGACATCAACAAGAAGAACCAAAAATAGGCTACAGGAGGAAATAAAGAGCCCGATTCCTATTGCACCTGGCTGGGTAATTGACAACACACTGTGAGGCCTATTAGAAAAGAGGTGCCTCTATCTGGAAGACCATCTTACTTGATGGGGGATCTGAGACTTTAGCCCCTAGCAATCAACTTTTTTAGTGACCACTGCTAAGTCTACATACCCTCATATATTAATACACCACTCTCTAAACTCAGAGCCATCCATTGGTTCCACACGGACAGAATGCAGGTTCACATCCATATACAGTTGGCTGGAACGGGTTGTTCAGTGACTTAGGTGCTAAATTCTGTTCTATTCTTGTGCTGTTTCAAGCATTCAGGAACCTGCTCTTGCAAAGCCCAAACACTGCTGCCATCTAATGGAAAAACTGTGCAACCTGCCAGAGCTAAGTTTTTTATATGTTTCATTCCAATTCCTCAACAAATATTGTGTCAACCAAGACCATCATCAGATCTTATCCTGTCATCCAGGAGGAAAAGGGAGAGAGCAGACAGGACCCCTTATGAAAGTGAAATTCAACATGGAAAGGCAACCATGCAAAGAATCATTTGTCTAAGTGAGAACCTGAAGGACAGGATGCCCATGCTGGAAGGGGTGGAAGCGTCAAGGCAGGGTGGGGTGTGGAGGAAAGGATGGAAGGCTGGGAATGAGGGAGAGAAAGAGCAGTAATAATTCCAACGGAGCTTTCCTTTATGAGCATTATAACATTTCAATAAGGGGCTCCACATCAGATTTGCATAGAAACTTTTGGAGGAATGAACAGCAGGACCAGAGAAACAGGACATCTGGTCACCTTGGTCCTAAAACAGTTCACACAAAAAGCTAAAGTTCAAGCCACTCAGTCTCTTTCAGTGTATGACAAGGAATAACTCAGTCTTACTGAATCAGCTCACTGTAAAGCTACCTGGTGCAAACGTTTCTTGATTATTCTCTCAGGTGCCTTTCCGTATGTGCAGAGTTCTCCTGGCTCTCTCCCAGGGCCCTCATTCCCGTGGTTCCTCCACCACCCTCCTTTTCTACCTTCTAACCCAGGGCACCAGCTTCATCCTGTGCTACTTTCTGTGTTGAGTCAGCAAGTTCCATTGCACAACACTTAAACCATTTCCTGTGGATCTTCTTATTCTCCAGAGAAAAGCACCTACAAGATAAGCAGAAGAAAAACTTAACAGTGTCTCTTGCTGATGCAGATCACCTCCCATAGCATAATTTTTAGGCATTATTTTGCAAAAGATCCCTTCATACCAGGTATGAGGGTGGAATGAAACAAAGAAAGTAGAGGGAATCCGCACACATGGAAAAGAACAAGGAGACAAGTCTGGCTGAAGCAGAGGTTTGATTAAACAATGTAAAAAATTTAAGGAGAGAAAACTTAAGAAATATGAACTTCAAATTAGCTTGAGACACTCAGGGAAAAGAGGCCATTTTTTACAAGCCAACATGTCCTGATAAGTCTACTCAAGCACCAGCCAACCTCAGTACTGGGTCTGTACCTAATGAGGTTTACTGTGGCCATTGATTGTATGTTTCCATCCAAATATTCTTCCACGTGTTCAGCTTTCCAAAGTAAGCAGCTACTCCCGGTTGGGGAAAACCAGTTGAAAATGTAAAGTAACTTGGAGGTAAGGACTATAAGAAAAAACACAAAAGAAATTTGAGAAGAATAGACTTACCTTCAGTTTTTATCTCCTTTTCTCTTCTTTGGCATCTAAGCCCAGGTCTTGCCAATTCTTTTCAGATGTAATTGAGAAAACATGTGTCTGGTCCTTGAATGAGATGGTGTTTAGCTCAATTAAGTCCAGAATAATTTTGAGTACCTGCTGTAAGCCAGATCCCATGATAAGTTAAAGAATACGAAGAAGAATAAGACATAGTCTCAAGGAGCTCAATAAAAAATGGGCAAAAGACTCAGACAGCCATTTTGCAAAAGATGATATATAAATAGCCAAAAGTTACATGAAAATGTGCTCAATATCAGCACTGGAATGGCTAAAATGTAAACATCTGATCATTTCAAGTGATGGCGAAGATACGCAACCATTGGAACTCTCCTCACATTTGTTGCCAGGGAGTGTGACATTGGTGCAAACACTTCAGAAAACAGTTTGACAATTTCTTAGAAAATTAAACATATGGGCCGAGCCTGTGGCGCACTCGGGAGAGTGCGGCGCTGGGACCCGCTGCGGGTTCGGATCCTATATAGGGATGGCCGGTGCGCTCACTGGCTGAGTGTGGTGCGGCCAGTCTCAAAAAGGACAAAAAAGAAAAAGAAAATTAAACATATGGCTACATCTTGACCCAACAATTCCACTCCTAAGTGTCTGTCCCTGAAATATATTAAAACACATGTGCACAAAAGGTTGTACAAAAAGGCATGGTAGCTTTATTGACAGCAGCCAAAAACTGGAAACAACCCAAACATCCATCTACCAGTTCATGATAGAGAAATTGAATATAGATACAGTGTAATACTTCTTGCCAATACAAAAGAAAGAATTACTAATACACACTCTGCTATGGTTTGAATGTGTCCCCCAGAGTTCCTGTGTTAGAAACTTAATCCCCAGTGCAACAGTGTTGACAGGTGGGACCTTTAAGAGGTGGAACTTTAAGAGGTAGAGCCCTCATGAATGGATTAACGTCATTATCATGGGAGTGGGCTCATTATCACTAGAGTGGATTTGTTATAAAAACAAGTTTGGCCCTCCTTGCTCCCTCTCTTGAGTGCTCTCTCCCCATGTGATAACTTCCACCATGTTATGATGCAGCAAAAGGGCCTCCCTTAACAAAGGCAACCCCTGATCTTGGACTTCCCAGCCTCCAGAACCAGGGAACATGAGGAATTTAGAAAGAATAAAAGTTTATTCTTTATAAAATAAAATATCTAAAATTTAAAATAAAATATTTTAAAATTCTTTAATAGAATAACTTTTATTTTTTATAAATTACCCAGTCTCTGGTATTCTGTTATAGCAACACAAAACAGACATAGACACACACCAACATAGATAAATCTCATGAACATTATACTGAGGAAAAGAAGCTGAATACGTGAATACATCAACTCTGATTCAATTTACAAACTGTGATGCTAGAAACAGAAGACTGCTTGTCCCGGCTGAGGCTGAGATTATTGTCGCAGAACTTGACTGGAAAGGCACACAAAGAACTTTCTGGGTGATGGAAATGTTTTTAATCTTAATTGGGGTATTGGTTACATGGGTATAGACACCTAGAAAACTCATTGTACTATACACCTAAAACCCGAACAAGTTTTTGTCTTTATGCATCAATCAAGAAAAGTCAAACAAAACAAACAAGCAAGAATAGATACAATAAAACCACTGAAGATATTCTTTAGTTATCTAGAAAAGTAATAATGGTCGTCGGGACTAAAGGCACAGGACAGACGGGATGATAATGATTAGCAACAGAGAGGAGACTATACATTTGAGAGCTACTGAAGACACAAAATTAACAGATCTTGGAGACGGTTTACATAGAACAGGTGACGCATAACTAGGAATTGAAGATTATCACTAGATTCTTGGTTTGGAACAACTAAACGGCTTGTGGTCTCCATTTTATGAAACACTCAAGTTGAAATACATCTGCGAGGGAGAGAGGGGAAAGAGTTACATATTTTACATGGGTTTGAGTTGACCGTAAACTATGTGAGATGTGAATACAGTTGGATATATAGGTTTGACCTCGGAAGAGAGTCATTATCACATAATGACCTCTAGGGAGTCATCAGCACATAGAGGGAAAGCGAACCATGAAACTGGAGGAGATTGCCCGGGAAGACAACGTAGAGGGAAGCGTTCTAAGTACCAAGCCAACTAGAGAAGGAAGGGCTGGCAAAGAATACTGAATAACTGTCAGAGAGATGGGAAGAAAATAAGACGACTGACATGAAAATCAAAATAAATAAATAAATAAGAAGAAGGGAGAAGTCAATGGTATCAGGTGCCCTTAAAGATCGAGTAAGACAAAGCCGGAAAACGTCCATGGATGTAGTAGCAGGGAGGTCATTTACAGTCGATTCAAGGTTTAAATAGGTTAAGGAGCGAATAAAAGGTGGGGAAGTTCATCCAGTGAATGCAAACACCTCATCCAAGAAAATTGGCTCTGAAAGGGAGAAAAAACATTGAGTAGTATCAGGATGGAAATGTAGAGTCACAGGAGGGGTTTTAAAAAAAAAAATTTTTTTTAAGATGTTTAAATATGGGGCCGGCCCATGGCTCACTTGGAAGAGCGTGGTGCTGACAACACCAAGTCAAGGGTTAAGATCCCCTTACTGGTCATCTTTAAAAAAAAAAAAAGATGTTTAAATATTGGTAGCAGTAGCCAGTGTCCAGCAGGGAGAGAGAGAGACTGATAGAGAGAGAGATAAACTCTTCTGAGAAGGTGGGGAGGTGGCACAGGAGGAGGGCATGGCCCGGATGAAATGTGGGCTCGGAGAGGAGATGGGGTGGGTGGAGGGGCTGCAGGTGTTTTTCATGTGGTAGAGAAACACTGAAGAAGTTTCTGCTTGGTGGTTTCCCTTGTGAGGTGGGAGGAAGGATGTCTATCATGGAGGACATGGAGAAAAGAGGAACAGAGATTCAAAATATATTTTCCAAAGGATGGCAAACTGTGAAAAAAAACAGAGGAGGATTCCTGGGAAGTGTTCAGGGCACGGTGGTCAGTTGAAGTCAGTGACCGTGATTTATCATGATAACAACCTGCCAAGTTGTGTGGTTTTTTCTAGCAGAACTCTGTGGTCCATGCCTATGCTGGAGAGGATTCGTCCAGGGTTGCAGTTTGACAAAGAAGATATAATGAAAGGACAAAGGGGCAAGGGATTAAGGGGTTGGTAAGACAATGAATGAAATGACATCCCATGCAATCTAAGGAGGATAGAAAGAGAAGGCAAGAGGAAGCTGGTGAACAGGCAGAAGACAAATGGACAGGAAGTCCCGGAGCTGCCAAAGAGCAGGGGGAGTGGACTGTCTGACCGGCAAGCCGAGAAGTCTGCAGGATGGTCAGAGCGGGGTGTCTGCATTAGTGATTTCAGCACGTAGGGCATCTGGGGCATGAAACAGCCCAGGGAGTGGACAGCTGAGGGAGAGTGGAGAATGGATCACAAAATTGAAAGTCTGAGATACTAGACAGGTTGTCTACATGGGTGTCGAAGCAATGCCTACTGACAGTGGGAGTCGTGGTGGAGAGGAAGACCATGCCATGGTTGATAGCAAAGTCTTCAAGGAGCGAGAAGAGGGCCTCTGCAGCCAGCAGGTAAGAGGGCACAGGTGTGAGCGCAGCATAG
>NW_007729450.1:146921-174246 GCF_000696425.1 Galeopterus variegatus | reverse complement strand
GAAGCTGGTGAACAGGCAGAAGACAAATGGACAGGAAGTCCCGGAGCTGCCAAAGAGCAGGGGGAGTGGACTGTCTGACCGGCAAGCCGAGAAGTCTGCAGGATGGTCAGAGCGGGGTGTCTGCATTAGTGATTTCAGCACGTAGGGCATCTGGGGCATGAAACAGCCCAGGGAGTGGACAGCTGAGGGAGAGTGGAGAATGGATCACAAAATTGAAAGTCTGAGATACTAGACAGGTTGTCTACATGGGTGTCGAAGCAATGCCTACTGACAGTGGGAGTCGTGGTGGAGAGGAAGACCATGCCATGGTTGATAGCAAAGTCTTCAAGGAGCGAGAAGAGGGCCTCTGCAGCCAGCAGGTAAGAGGGCGCAGGTGTGAGCGCAGCATAGCGGAGGGCAGAGGATGGAGGACGTCGGCCTCCCCACCCTGCAGAATGTGGACAGTGAGGTGCAGAGGAACCTCCACTTGAAAGAACTGAGGTCTACATGGGTGTCGAAGCAATGCCTACTGACAGTGGGAGTCGTGGTGGAGAGGAAGACCATGCCATGGTTGATAGCAAAGTCTTCAAGGAGCGAGAAGAGGGCCTCTGCAGCCAGCAGGTAAGAGGGCACAGGTGTGAGCGCAGCATAGCGGAGTGCAGAGGATGGAGGACGTCGGCCTCCCCACCCTGCAGAATGTGGACAGTGAGGTGCAGAGGAACCTCCACTTGAAAGAACTGACGATGAAATTTTGTCCTTAGAAAGACTGGGGTATTTTTATAGGGCAAGGGAGTAGCAGAGATGTTCAGTGAAGGTGAGAGTTTATTGAATAAGATGTGCATTTATTGATCATGAAACACATATGGTTCTGGAGTGGGAGGCTTGGTCCAGAGGAAGAGCACAGAGGAAGAGAGATGCCCAGAAGGACGGCAAGTAGGTGACAACCGAGAAAAGAGAGGAAGAAAGGTGCGATGCCTGGATTTCCACAGCCCCTTTGCACGGTGGCATGTGGGCCTGGCTGAATGCAGCCACGGCCAGGAGGGAAGCCAGGCGGTTGTGGCCGGGTCATGAGTTCTCATTGCTCATGGTCTGGCATGTGGTCTGTAGTCAGAAGGCCCTCCACTGTGTGGGGTTGTCCCTGTCCTCTGGAGGTGGTGCTGTGCACTAGACAGTGCAGTGCGGGGCTGCTGGCTGGGGGGGCTGCCATGGCGGGGTGGCTCTGCAGGCACAACTGGAGGTCAAGGAAGACATTTGAGAACCTGAGGGTTCAAGTGCTTGCTGCAGGGTCCTGGGGTTACAGACGAGAGGCTGGGGTGCGCAATGGCCAGACAGTGGGGAGGTCAGGTCGAGAGATGGAGAGATGGAGAGACCAAAGATCCGTGGTGTCAAAAAGTGGTGCAGCGGGAGGGAGCGGGTGAGACAGTGGGTCAGAGTGGGGAGAAAGCTGGGGGCCTGTCTCGCTGCTCCAGGCAGGACACCCAGGATCCACCGCACAGACGGCTCGCCCTCTCCCGCCCGCTCCCGTTCTCTGGACAGTTGAAGCCGTCCGTGACTACATTCTGAGCTTTCTCACCCACGGCAGAAATACATAATAAAAGATCAAAGAAAGGAAGAAAGGAAGACCACAACGATACACTGAACTTTCAGAAGGACAGAACAGACTTATGGTTTCTAGAGGCAGGAAAGGGGGACCAGGTGGAGGGCTGAGAAGAAACTGAGTAAGGGACACAAAGAATAATTATGATTTGTAATCATGAACACGCTAATAATATTGATTCAATCATCACATATTGTACACAAATACTGACAGTCAACTCTGTACCCCATAAATACGTATAATCAATTGTGTTTCAGTTAAAAAATAAATTTTAAAAAAAGATAATACGAATCTTTCCATGAACTTTTTGAAGTACCCTCGTATGGGAAATAATTAGAGAAGCACACACAGGTTTAAAAATAAAGATGTCTGTCCACCTTAAAATTGGGAACACTTAGAAGTAATCTACATATCCAAATATATGAAAATAAGTAAATTATGCAAAAAAATAAAAAATAAAAATGTGTCTCCAGCAGAGGGCGCTCAGCCCCACGAATGAGTTGAACCTTGGCCACTGCTTCCGCATGACCTCCTGAAAATGAAGACTTGGAGGGCTTGGGGGACTCGGGGGACTAATATGAAAATAAGTAAATTATGCAAAAAAATAAAAAATAAAAATGTGTCTCCAGCAGAGGGCGTTCAGCCCCACGAATGAGTTGAACCTTGGCCACTGCTTCCACATGACCTCCTGAAAATGAAGACTTGGAGGGCTTGGGGGACTCGGGGGACTAGGGGGTCTCTTCAAGAGCTGAAGGGCAAAGACTGAGAAACCTTGGAGCGATAGGGAAATGGCCATCAGAAAGGGGAAGCCTCAATGTCAAGTCCACTGTACATTTAGACTTCTCTGAGCAGGGATTGATCCTAAAGAACCATGAACAGCAAAACAGTAAGCTCTCCCTTCCCTGCCCCCTTCGACCTGACGGCCCACACTTGGGTTCTATCGAGGACCCCGGGTTCCCAGCGTCACAAGACAAAGCTGAAAACAGCTGGTCCCAGGCAAGGTCATCGCTGGAGGCTTACGGGCCTTCCTCTCTGACCTCCACCCCGTTCCCATGACACGAACCAGGCTCTGCGTATTAGGAAAGGATTGTGCGTGTAACTCCAGCACGGATGAGGCCTGGCTGCCAGAGCTAACCATGTGAATAATCTCAAGGTCATACATTATTGGAACCATAAAACTTCCCAAGACCCTCACTGCTCAGGGGTCCCCTGCCTGTCGCCTTCCCTTCTGCACCAGTCCTCTTCCGCTAACAATTCTTAATAAAATGAGGGTACATTTACATGCCTCAGTCCCTTTGCCCCTTTCCAAAGTATTTTCATAGACATTATTTTATTTACTTTTGAGATTCTTATCAAAATTAATTACATATACATACACTTGTGTGTATACACACATTTGTAATTTTTCACCAGATCACAATTTCCCCAAATCTTGTCTATAAAACTTAATGCACTCAAAGTACTGCTTGTCTTTACGTGTTTTATCCTCTTTGGGCCATTGTTCTTGTGGCTCTTTTTGTGTGTTCTGAAGGTTTCTCACTTCTTAACTAGAGGCTACATATTTCCAAGCATGTGTTGGCATCCGGAGATCACTGTACACTTTTCTGCAAAGCTCTCGTTTGCCCACATTTTCCCCCAAGCCTGCCTAACCCCCTGCAGTCTTATACTCTGGCCCGTTCTATCTCTCTTACCCACACTCTGCTGAGCAGGAGCTTTCTCATTAGTGATAGTGGAATCACAGTAATCAAAAATGTGCCCACCGGCCCCCCACCGCACAGATTCAAAGCCTGGTTCTGAGCAAGTTTCTTAACTCTCTGTGCTTCTGTACACTAGCAAAAGCAATGGTACCTTATTCATGGATTGCTGCAAAGATCAGCTGAGTCGATAGGTGTAAATAAAGCTCTCAGAACAGCGCCTGGCACATAATCATAAATGCAAGCTATTATCATTGTGACTGTAACCAACAGATTATTCTGCTAAACAACTGACACCATCTCTGACGTCTCCCAGTCCTACAATCTCTGCAGTCGACCAAAGACCGTTGCAGTCATCAGTCTTGATCTTCTAATCTACCTCTATCTTGGAAGAAGAGACATTTAGGACACTTTCCAACAGCTTCCCGGCGTTCTTTTGCAATCCTCTACTCTGCCCGTGCCGCATGTACAGCTAGCCGTTTACCAAGGGGCAAGGGGAGCTGAGAATTGAGCTAATTCCAAAATCCTAAACTGAGAGTTTGGGTAGATAACCTCAGCTGTATCTTACCGGACGGTAAGTAAGACCCATAGAAGTTAAACAGCTTTCTGAAAGACACATACCTCATCAGTCATACTTTCAGGACTTATCCTCATCTCAGTTGACAGGAGAAGGTCCACCTTTTCTTACAGAGTGTGTTCTGCACAAACTCGCCAGAAATATAACTTTCAACTCACAGCAATGCTAGACAAAACAATTCCTGAAGGATATTCATTCCACTTACTTTTCCTAGATGCTCTAAAATTGGTAGTTGGAGTAAATCACACCAGTAAAGAGTGACCTAGCTGGCTTCCTTGTTTAACCACAAGGAACTAGCTGCCCTGGTCCATCTTTAGACACTGGCACTCTGGCCCCCCACCAGCATGCTGAGGGGTCACGGAGATGCTCCTAGCCAGAGCCTGGGCTGCCCCTGCCAGGTTAGCTTTGGTACCTGGGTCTCTGCTCTAACAGACCCAGGCCTACTCCTAGCACCTCCATGGGCCTCTGTGCTGGGTCTGTCCTTCAGAGGGCAGAACTCACAGCTGCTGGGGATACCCTTGGGGCAGCTGCTTGCTAGGGGTTGTGTAGAACTTGGGTGTGTGGGCTGGGGTGTCCATGAGCTGGGCACGAGGCTGGCTTGGTGTGGAAAGAAGGGTGAGCGTAAGAGGACAGCAGGCTGTGGGTCTGGGGTAGCCATTTGAACCCCTGCTGCAGGTCCCGTAGGTGTTAGGGTGAGACTTTTGGGTCCCCTCTCCCGGACAGACTGGACTTGACTGGATGGCAGCACTCTGCTGTTGGTGCACAGGGAAGGGCAGAGTAAGGGCCAGCCCTGGACACTCAACACTGGTGACCGCAGGGCCCCAGGCCTTTCCCTCGGGGCTGAGGAGGATGCTCTGTACTACCTCTAGGATTCAACTCCATTGTCAATCTTCTGGTCACTGTAGGTGTGGTCACCGGCCACAGCTCCCTTCCTGTGCTCACTGCTGGGACACCTGGGGCTTCCCACAAGGGGTCAGCCTTGCACCAGGCATCCTGTGGGCAATCGCTCGGGCCCTACTCTTACTTCCCTCGGCTGCTCCCTTCATCCAAACACTCTTTGTTTACAGTCCTGGTATCACGCATGTATTTTTGTGAGTCACCTCATACCCTGTTTGGACAGGGCTGAATAGAAAACAAAAAGGGAGGGAAGGAAAAAGAGAAGACGACCTCATCAACTGTGTGATGGGCCCGGGGGGCTCAATGCACTGGTGCCAGTGACAGGGAAGCTGGGGACACCGAGCATCCAGTCCACCAGGGTGGGCACATCTTGCCTCTGACATGCACTCCTGACACTTGGCTGCAGGCGGAAGGCCACACGCTCTCCATCCTGGTTTCCCGCCAGCTCCTTGACTGAGGTGTGGATGCAGGTCAGCATACCTGAGTCTCTTATCTACCCACACCCTCGCTTGAGGCTCTTCCAGGGTAAACAAGCTGGAAGGAGGCAGAGAGCTCTCAGGGGTCACCCACACTAACCATAGGGTCCCACCCGACTCCTGCTTCAGACTTAGGTCTGCAGCTGGATTCTGGAGGCTCTCCAGGCCTCTCCAGGATGGATTCTGGAGATTTCTGACACTCAGCCTACCATGCACCCACGGGCTGCGGCTCTGCTTAGAATGAGACCTCATCTGTTGTCAGGACACAGTGACCTGAACATGGAGTGGCAATTGTTGAACTGTTACAGCCACAAAGACAAAGCCGGGGGCTCCTGTGAATGTTCCTGGAGGGGAAGTTTTGTCAGAGACTCAGGCCGAGCAACCACCTCCTGAACATCTTAATACAGACACACCCTGAAACAACCACATTTTGCTTTATTAGGCGTTCCACGGTAAATATAACACAGAGTTCTTAAGGAATAATAAACACGAGACTTGTTTTTTACCATAATTATTTTGCCGTTAAGACAGTGGTTACAAAAAAAAAAAAAAAAAGCACTCTTCTGGCTACACACATTATCGGCTTTAGCACTGAAAGTTCCTCCACTCATGGGTCACAATCACAATTTAAGGGTTAAAAACCAGCTATGATTAAATCCTACACATTTTAGAGCATCAAGTCACTGCAGTTATTCAGTTCTGAGACACTGTCGATTTATTTTAGCATTTACATATGACATTCATTTAACAGACATATAGAGCAAGCCAACAGGTAGACATGCTTACACAGCCTGCAGAAATCGTCGGGTTTAAACTGCATTTTAAGAAAACAACCAAAACGACCAAAATGACCATGACCTGGTACAGGAAAAACAGGAAGACCCAAGTGAACACTGAAGAGCTGCGTTTCTGAGAATTGAAACAAAAAAAATTTTTTTTTCCAACTTGTTCAAATTTCCTCTAAGAGCAGGTGAGAAAAAAAAAAGCAAATATATTAAGTCAACCAATTATTTTTTAAAAGTGCAATTTACCTTTAACATAACAAATACACAAAAACAACATAAAACTATAACCACCAAGGCAAAATGTGTGCAGAGACGAGGGAAGGGTGCAATGACCTGCTTGTTGATGCTGTCTGTGCTTTACAAAAGCAGACCTGGTTTTATAAAAGCTGCACACCTAACATTGCTGAAGAGAACCTGTAAACACATCTGGAAAGAAACGTAACACAAGTCGGCAGTGACAAGCACAACAGAGCCAGCTAGCGAGGAAAGTTCTCTGAGACAAGGAGAAGGAGGGAGACACCAGGTCGCCTGTGGTCTCTAAGGGGGCCACACGTTGACTGTGTAAGGCTTTCTGCTCACAACAGTTCCAAAGTGATGTATCCCTCACACAACAGATTCTTCCTCTTGCAAGTAAAATGGACTTTAAGTCAAATATCCAAAACATTTTCTGAGTTTCTAAGGCCTCCCTATATTGCATTGTCTTTTGAAATAACTGGACATGGAAAAAAAATGAGATTTTTCCCCAACGTGAGAAGCCCCAGTGCATTCTGGAAATATCATCCCAAAAGATACTTAACTGGCCTTGCCTAAACACAGGCCACACTCCCACGAGCTTAGCACTCCTGAGCTGGGGCTTGGCTCAACGTCGGTTGGCATGGTTGGGTCACTGGGGCTCTGTGCACAGCTCTGACCAGTTAGCATTGCACAGAGTTAAAACTCTCACGTTCTGCAGCCTCAGACTTTTGCAATATCTCAGCACTGTTTGTGGTTAATTCTGGGCCCACGTGTGAGAGTGTGGGGGAGACAACTTAGCCCGTCCCTGCACCTGGCAAGTCTCTCAAACTCACTTGCAGCTCCCCATGATGGCGGGCAGGTCGCACCAGCCACTCATGGGCTAGGCTAACGTATGACGTGGTAGTGATGGCAAAGCTCAAATCCTGCAGGCAAACTCTGTGACCATAGTTAGGAGGGTGGACCTGGTGATTTGAGAACACCACAGGGGAGGGAGAAAAGAATACTGTCTCAGAGACAAGGGCTGGAGGAAACACAAAGAAAGAGACAGGCATTTGAAAATATTTATGAACGAAAAAGCTAGAGAGAGAGAGAGAGAACACATGTGCCGAGAAATGGTGAAGAGAGCAGAGAATCCTCAAAAAGATTTAATCTGCAGCAAGGTCTAGGCCAAAAAAGAAAACCTGCCCCTTATCCACAGTTGACCCAGAAGACTACGGAATGGCGATGTGGATTTTGGAGCCTCTCAGGACGGATGTGATGAGTTTGCCAACCACCCTGAGTCAGCTCTTAGTTATGTAATTGCATCATTAGGATGTCCAGTTCAAGCCCCTTGTATGAATATTCAGTGACACTTTCCAATTTAGTATTAAAAAAAAAAAAACCCTCTCCCCCCACCCCCGACCCTACCCCTCCCAGCCCCCACAAAGAAAATGTGCTTAAAATTTTTAAAAAAGAAAAAGGCAGCTCTGGGCAATTCACTGTATCTTCCCCGAAGAAAAGGAAGGTGCTAATGGGTACAAGCGAGGTTCGAGATGGCGACCAGCCTCGCCGTGATGTGCTGTCTCGCATGTCTGAGTGTTGGGTGCAGCTCCGTGTGTGGGTTGGTGGCTGGGCTCGGGTGTGAGAGTCGTGGATGTGTGGGGAGTGGGTGAGCAAAGAGAAAGTCCAGATGAGAGGCGGAGAGCGGGGCCCACGAGGGAGCCCCGGGAACTGGCTGCCCCACAGTAACTATCACAGGCTCTTAAAAAAAAAAAAAGGAAGGAAGGAAGGAAAGAAGTCTCAGAAGTCCTCGGGTATCCCATCCCCATCCCCAAATGGACGGCGCTGTGCAGACGCTCTAGCCCAGGCTGGTGATGTTGGCACGGCCACCAGGGGGCGCCACAATGCGCTGGGTGGTGCGGCGGGGGATGTTGTCGTCGATCTGAGCACCTGGAGGGGAGAAGAGACAGGGGTGAGGGTCCGGACAGACTTCCACCGCTCTCAGTGCTCTTGCTTTACAGCTTGGGAGAAAACAGTGCCAGGACCTTTGCCCTTCTCTAAAAACCTCCCTGAAAGTTCAAACTACAAAAAAAGAGATGAACCTAAGAGAGCCAAGAATCGCACACTATGTAAAGCAGCCTTGCAGAAGCCAGCGAAAGCTACCGCTGGAAAAGGTAGAACCACATACAAAATAACAGTGTGTCTCAGACTCCACTCTGTCCCCTCCTGAGAGTCAACCCGGGTGCGGCTTTTCTGAAGATACAGCCTCTCTCTGGCCTCCCTTTCCCTAACCCTGTGCCTAGTAGAGTCAAAAGCAGGAGGGATGATGAGATTAGATAGTAGACATTATTATGCCCACTTTACTTTGTGACAGAACTAAGCTTCGTTATTTTAAAATGTTTTGAAAATTGGTAACCCAATATATGGTGCATGTGGTTAACTTTCTGAAAACCAGTAGATCTGACAAGGAAAAATAAATCTGATTAACCATTTCTCTAACATGCCACAGGAATCTGGCTCAGGGAGCTGGAAAAATGGAAGATTCCAAAGGAAATGGAAGTTTCCAGTAAGGCAACTCTCAAACCTGGACCTTTCCTCTCACCAAGGGGACATCACGTGTTTTATCCAAGCAAATGGCCTGGATAAAAATAACCATTTTATTAGATGGCTCAGTTCTAAGCACTTCACATGAATATAAACTCATTTAATCCTCACAACAACCCCCTGAGGGAGCTACTGCTATTATCCCCATTCTACAGATGAGGAGACTGAGGCACAGCTAGATGTGAGCTACGAAGTTAGAGGGTTGAAACTCCAGACACCACAAACTGAACTACTACAAATATCATAGGGGAGAAAGAAAGACCTGAAACACCACAATGTCCTTTTGTAAAATGGACATCATAAATTGAACAAATGTCCTCTCAAGATATTAGGTATTACGCACAGGATGGGCATCACACACGTGATATAAACTGACATCAAGATTCTGAAACCCAACTGGCCACTTCCTATGAGAATGCACCCCCCAGTGATGTTAGCATTTCCCGCTTTTGAAGAATGAGACTATCATTCCCGTACATTTCTGCCCCCTTCCCAACTGCAGACTCTCTAGCCAGTCAGCTGGCCCTGCAGAACTGCGCCCTAGCCAAGCCATCGTGGCCACTTCCTATGAGAATGCACCCCCCAGTGATGTTAGCATTTCCCGCTTTTGAAGAATGGGACTATCATTCCCATACATTTCTGCCCCCTTCCCAACTGCAGACTCTCTAGCCAGTCAGCTGGCCCTGCAGAACTGCGCCCTAGCCAAGCCATCACCGTACCAGACAAGCTGAATCCAGATTGGTGCAGGTTCCGGACAGGGGGGGCCTGCTGCTTGGCAGGAGATGTCTTAGCTGAGGAGGCTGGAGTGACCGTCTTGGGCGTCACAGACACCTCGCACACGGGTCCATCATACAGGCCGCGAGGGACCCCTCTCAGCTCTGCCAGCTGCAAAACACAAGAGCCCTTTGACTCAGGCCACATTCACAGAGGACACCTCCCTAGCTACCCTCCTGATGGGGAGGAAAAGAGGCCAGGATGGGCCTGGGGGATTTGGGGATGGAGGGCTGCCCTTGTGACAGGTCTAATGGGGACAGCTGTTGGGGTGGGGCCAGGTCCCACAACCCTAGGCCACGGCATCCCAAAAGCTTAGGGTTACCCTAACCAGCAACTACTTACTCTACAAATACTAGCATTTCTTACCATTTCCCCCCAAGACACTTCACCTTTAAACCCTAAACATGCCATGAGTAGGATCTGGTGTTACGCTCAAGATCTAGCCCCAAATTTTCTTCCCAATCCCACTCTCTCCGTTCAATTCCCTTATAACTCCATCCCTTCCCTGCCTCAGTCCCCAAGCACCAGTGCTGCAGACTGTTCACCAAACATTTCCCTGCTCATGACAATCTCTCTACCTAGTTCCCTTACCTCCCTTACCTCCCTTCTTTGACTTGACAAACTCCTACTTAACCTTCAAAACCCAACTCAGAATGCCCTCTCCCCATGATACTTTCCTCCACGACTCTATAGCAGTGACTTCCTCCTCCAGAACCTCTCTCCACACTTCTCATCATATCACACACCACACTTTGCTAGTGTCACTTTGCATAGTGTCACTTTGCTCTGGCTGGCTGTGGACACACCTGAGTCCTCCACCAGTATTTAAGTTCCAGGAATAAAAAGACCAGATTCCCCTTATCCCTGAAATCCCTCATACTCATCTTGATATTCTGATTCAAAGTGCTCCATAGATGTTCATGGCATTGAACTTAATCCACAATTTTTTTTAAAAAATACATCAGAAAAAAACTACTCACCCTGCTCCTGGCCTTGATACGCTTGTAAACAAAATCAGGGAAGGGCTTCCGGGGAATGTAGCGCCCAGAGCCTTCGGTGACATGAAGAGTGCCGTCCTCCAGGACAATCTTGCCCTGGCTGATGACCACCAGTGGAGAGCCACGGCATTCCATGCCTTCAAAGATGTTGTACTCCAAAGCCTGCAGGAATAGAGCCCAGTAACTTCAGAACAGGCCCTGCCACCTTGGTTGGACCTAAGCAGTCTGAGAGCTCCCATTACCCCAACACCACATGCCCAAAAGAGAGGCCCAGAGAGGAGTCCTGTCCCAACTGACCATCCCAGCAGACACTCCTTCTCTGCATTAATTCCCCTGTCTAGAATATAGAATAATCTTTCCTACCTCTTCAAACCTAAAAGAAAAATAATTGAATAGAATAATATTAAAAGCATGTGTTTGTAAATGCTACACAAATGTAAAGAAAATGATGCCTCCTACCAACAGTGACTTTGTCCCCCCAAACCCAAGGTCCCATCAGGTGGGAACACAAAGGCCTTCTCTGACCAATTTCTAAATTTAACCTTGAAACAGGCCATCCACAAGTAGGCTTTCTCTCTGGTTTGCCTGGCTTTTCCAGTCTGTTAGTGGTGTGGTTGAACTGAAATCCCTAAATGAAAGGATTGTGGTAACATGAGACATGCCTTCAATAAAATGGTTGAGCTTTAGTTAATTTCCAAAACAATGCAGCTGTCCTTTTGGTTTCAGGTTTTGGGGAGTGAAACAGAGACATACCCGTGTGCCCTCTTGGAAAGCAGGTGGGATCTCTATATATATGTGAGTGTATGTCTGGGAATGAGGCAGCAGAAAATGGGGTGTTGCACTCTGACATTATAAACTTGCATCAGAACTGCATCCTATAGCTTTGGCTCCCCGAGTGCTACTTCCCAGATCTCGAATGCCTCCCATGTCTCCCTGCCTGCCCTGTTCACAGGCACAAAGGGCATGGCTGAGCCAGGCCTGGGGGATTAATAGGCAGCTCCAACTGTAAAAAGCAGCTAGGGGCCTGGGAAATTCAGAGCAGGTTTTAGCCCTCGAGAAGGTGGCTCTGAAGACAGCTGAGCTAGTACCCTGCAGTTCAGGACAACGATTCTACAGACAGATCCGTGCAATTGCTGTCAGCCTAGACTGAAGCTGACTTCTTCCAGGTGGGGTCTGGGTTTGCTTTTGTCACTGGCTTATAGGACTAACATGCTGAGGGAATTTCACATTCGATTCTCAGCTTGAGTTTGCTCTGAACCGTACAGGCAGCATGAATTCAGACCTCCAACCTGTGCAAGCACCAGCTCTCAGTCCACATTCTCAGGAGAGACAGTTTTCCCTCCGATCACCCAAGGCCAAAAGTCAGGATAGGCAAGATTTCCTGCCACCTTTCCTGCAGAGCACATTTGCTTCTCACTTATCCCATACTAAGCACATGCTGGCTCTGGAGGCCCAGCATGTTTGTATAGGAGTCTCCTATTAGACTCCTCATCTTTGGTGTGTTTTCTTTCATCATGGTACATAAACCATGTCAGATATGGCAAAATCCAGAAGCTGTGTGCCCCTGAGCAGTTCACTCCAATCCTGTCTCAGAGCCTCAGTTTCTTCATTGGCCATGTTCCACGGCCTATGTGATGACAATACAAAAAGTATCATCTGTGTGTAGATCACCATGAGAGAATCCTGTCATCTCTGAAATGACCTTTGAAAGGAGTGGAGTCATCCTTTAAAAGGCATGGACCAAGCCACATCTCTTCCACATGGTTCCACAGCTAACTGTGAGTGCCTGGACAATCTCCTCTTGTACACTACTGGACAGAGTAATGGACACGGCCTTGGCCACGGAGCCATCTACCCTGGGTCTACATGCCAGGTCTGCCATTCACCAGCTGTGTGACCTTGGACAAGCCCCATACACTCCTCTAAGCCTCAGCTGCTGCTTCTATAAGAGGATACATAAGGCCCACCTTGCAGGACTGATGCCAAGATCAAATGAACTAAAATGAACAAAAGTACCTGGCATGCTTCTTGGCACACTGCAGGCATTTAGAAAATGTTCACTCATTCACTGTCTGGCTTCTTACTGCACGTTGCCAACAAGATTGCAAGCTCTTCAGCATCCAAGGCATCAGACAATGTATATACTGAGTCCAGTTGCCCATACATGAACACCTAGAAGAGCGTGGGGGCTACCTCCCACTTTTAAAAGATGGAGGAACCAGCCCCATGACGCTAAGTGATTTAAAATTGACAAGTCTGAGGGTCAGATCACGGCTCAGGGCACTCAGAGCCTGCCCTCTGCCAAACCATGAGGCAGGGAGGCCTCATCACTTGCCAGGTATAGACATTTTTAACCTACATCCACATGGGCTCCCTAAAATGACTCATCTGGCTGAATGCCTGGAAAATCCAAGGGCGGGCTTAGCAACAGGGCTCTCAATAATAGCTAGATGTTAAAAGGTAAAGCTAATTAGCCCTGTGGTAGGAAACCCTATATGACACCGGGAAAGCCTATTTGTGTTTTCCCAGATGATTAGGGCTGCACAGGCATGCTTCGTACTGGCTCTTTAAAACAGGTAAGGATGGAGAAGAGGTGCTGTGAAAATCAACATTTCTTCCACGGGTCGCCTGGAGGCCGAGGCAGGGCAGTGCTATTGCTCTGGAAAGTTTTGGGTGGAAATATCTGGGGGGCAGAATCTGTCTTCCCAAATCTCCACTTGTTCTCTTTTGCTCTCCTTCCAGCTCAAGATCTCTAAATGCAGCTCGCCGGGCAGGTCATCCGCATCACAAGTAATGAGCCCCGTCTGCATGTTACCTCTGGAGGAGGGGACCCGCACGGGATCCCAAATCTCCACTTGTTCTCTTTTGCTCTCCTTCCAGCTCAAGATCTCTAAATGCAGCTCCCCAGGCAGGTCATCCGCATCACAAGTAATGAGCCCCGTCTGCATGTTACCTCTGGAGGAGGGGACCCGCACGGGAGGGGAAGCATCCCCACCTAACCCTGACCAAGAGGCTGTACATGAAGTCTGGCAGGGAAGAGCCTGAACAACTTTGGATTCTAATTCTGGCTCGACCACAAAATCACTATGTAACATTAGACTGGTCACTTAAGCTCTCTAAGTCTCTGTTTATTTATCTTCCCAACTGGGACAGCAGTACCAGTCTCTTTACAGAGAAGGTCAAATGAAAGAGTAAATGGGAACGCGAAGTTAAATGCATATGAATAGGTAGGTTCAGTGGGCAGTGCCCCAGAACGCTCGCCCATCCAGAAGCCATTAGAGACCCCCAAGAGGTTGTGGTCTAACTTTTGAGTGGGTGCAGCCATAGGCTACATGGTCAGGCTAAGCCTGCCAGGGGATGGAGGAAAAAGTCAGCTATAAATATGGAGCAGAGCAGCCTTCCCAGACGCACTTCATCAAGAACATCCTCTTCTTTCATCAAGATTCAAATGGGTTTCTAACATAAAATCCTTCTGCCCTATGCCCACTTCTTTTCCAAAGCTCCACCTTGTCCAGTTCTTTCAATGTCATATATATACAATTTTGTCTGGGAGGAGTCGGTATCTCTGCTTAATGCCCACTGACCCCACAGAATCACAGGACACTCAGAGATCTCATCTGAACCCCTCATTCTCAGCTGAGGAGCATAAGCCACAAGGTCACTTGCCCAGGGTTCCATTTGCAAGACAAGGAACCCCACACTCTGCAACCCAGACCAAAAGGTCAGAGATACCCCAAACCTGCAGATCCTAAAACTATGATTGAATGGCTGAGCAGGGGGTTACTGCTATTTGGAGAGAGGTCAAAGTTGATCAATTCCTTTAGGACAAGAAGAGCAGCTGTCATTCAGGTTTCTGTAGGGTTAACACTGGCACGAGAAAACTGTGGCTTAAGAGAATATAGTGCCCAGTGGGCATCGCACGAGAGGACATGTGACTGTTTTATTTAGGTCCCTTACACCAAACACCTCCATGAGAGGTGCTGTGCCAAACTACAAAAATGGAATAGTGCCTGACTTCTAGAAGCTTTTAATATCCTGGCATGGGTCTGGAGGGTCTGAAGGTCTACAGATAGAGGCCATGGTACTCTAAACCAATGACAATAGCATCAGTCTTACCGACCTCTCTCAAGAAAATGAAACAGCTATTTTCTTTTTCAGCAAATTACAAGTTAAAACATATCCTGGAGAAAAGCTCATTCCTATCATGGCGAGTTCATTTTAGAAATCCCAGGACTACCCCCTCCTGTCTCCTTCTGTGACCGTCCTTTGTTTAGATGGGGTCTGCATGGTTAACAGGCCTTACACTGTTGTGTGTCTTGGCAGAGATGGTTTTAACGCTGTCAGGGTCCCAGATGACCAGGTCAGCGTCGGAGCCCACAGCAATGCGGCCCTTCCGAGGGTAGAGGTTGAAGACTTTGGCTGCATTGGTGCTGGTCACAGCCACAAACTGGTTCTCGTCCATCTTCCCAGTGACCTGAGGATCAGCGCACACACATGCACACATGCAGACACCACACACACACAAACGCACAGCAAAAGCAGGTTAAAAATTTGAAGGTTGAAGCATTACTTAGCAATAAAAAGGAACTAACGTTGATACACATAATTTATATGGATGTCAAGGGCATTGAGCCAAGTGGGAAAAAAAACCCTCCAAGGCCACATACTGTATGATTCCATTTCCATAATATTCCCAAATAACAAAACTGTAGAGGTGGAGAATAGACAGGGGGCTCCATGGATTTCCAGGGGTTAGGGACGGTGGCAGGGTGGGGAGGTAGGGAGCCCATAAAGGGGCAGCCCAGTGGAGGTCTTTGGGGTGCTGATTACGTGAAGCCACAGGGGACAAAATGTCTTGGAGCCAGACACACACGCTACAGGACCTGCCAGGGTCCTGGTTTTGATAACCTACTACAATTATGTAGGACGCAACCACAGGGGAAACTGGGCAAAGGGCACCCAGGACCCCTCTGTGACTATTTGTGCAACCTCCTATGAATCTACGAAGGGTCTGCAAAAAACTCACAGAAAGATTTGTATTATCTTTTAATTCCATTTTTCCACGAACGTTTTGAAGTTATTTCAGAGTGAAACCTTCTTTTAAAAAGTTGTAGGGGCTTCGATGCCTCTTCAGGAAACATCACTGGCCTGAGTGGTGTCCTTTTCAACAAAACAAAGGTGCAGGTCTAGGCTCCTAGTCTAGTTAACCCAGAAGTCTCAGCCCCGCATCCAGGATGCTGCAGGTGACAAAATCATTTCCTCAAGTCCTTCCCTTCCCAAACCTGCTCTAAACCCAGCAGAAAAATGGGCAAAGGGTATGAGCAGGAATTAAGAGGATAAAAAATACAAATGGCCAATGAGCATATGAAAAATACTCACTCTAATCAGTAATTGAAAAAAATGTAAAACAATGACACACAAAATTCACCTATTCAAGACTTTGATTTTTTGCTAGTAACACCCATTTGGAGCTGGTAGAAGAAACTGAAGAATGTCACACATTGCTGGTGGTATACAAAGTACTGCAATCTTTTTGGAAGGAACTTTGACAATATGTGTATCAAAAGAGTTAAAAAATATATACACCCTTTGGACCAGCAATGCCACTTGTAGAAATTTCTACAAAACATAATTAAGGATGTGTCTACGAGCATGTTCATCCCAGTAAAAAACAATCAGAAGCAACACAAAAGTGTTCAACCAAAGAATTACACATAAATCACAGTTTAGCATCAAGACGGAACAGTCTGCTATTAAAAAACAACTTTTCAAGTATAGAATGTGAAGACTTTTTCATGATGTATTTATTAAGTTTTTTTAAAAAGGCTACAAAATAGTATGTGTAATGCCAATGACATTTACAGACTCATTCACACAGACTATATACACACGTGCACTCATATACCAGCAAGAAATGGTAAGACACTCACCAAAATGTTCATTGTAATTATATCTGAAACACAGTGATTTTTATTTACTTCCTCATTCTTTTTGGACTAAAGATACATTATTTACATAACCTAAAAATTTCATTAAGAAACAGAAAACCTGTTCTGCTATTATACTTTAAAACATTAAAATGAAAAAGCCCAAAGATCACCTAAAGGTCGGTGTATCTTTAAAGCAGGCCTCACCAGAGCCTGTAGTGGGAAGAAATGCTAAACCCAGAGAGCACTAAAAGACACATTTAAGGAAACTGAATCCAATTCCAAGAGTAGAAGAGATGACCTGAAAAGTCACCAGATTGCTACGGAAGCTTTTTCCTGACTGATTCGGAGCGTTAGACTTAAAGCCTATCTATGAGTATGTTTTCAGTCTCCACTGTTCTGCAGATGATAATGATAAGAAATATATAAGTAACATTTAGAAGGAAGGGACCTATAAGGTGTGGTCTTGGATTTCCAGACCTAAGAGATATTGTCACACAAGGATGTTCTCAACTTTCATTTCAAGGCCTCCATGAGATGAGGAGGCAGGGGGGCCCCCAGGACAGAGGCCACTGCTCCTTACCACAGCCTTATCCCAGATGACAGACATCCGCTCCTCAGTGCCATTGGTGCCCTCTGGAATCAGGGTGAAGTTGTCCTTTCCTACCGCCTTCTGGGCCGTGTTGAAGGTGCAATGGGCACTGCCGGTGACCTGCAGGTCTCCACTGGAAAGAAAACCCACAACATGACGCTGAAGCTTCGTTAGCACACTGCATACCTCATCTGCTTGGTAAGGCATTTATGGGGGACCCTGCGCCCAGCACAGTGGAATCCTTTAGATTCCTCATCCATCCCCTCGGGTTGACTTTGAAGATGGCCCAGTGAACTCGCTCCCACGATGGTGTGGGACAGGTACCTCCCTGCTCTGGACTCTCCTATGGGCTCAGTCTGGAGACCTGAGAATGGGAAGTGAACAGTCTCCAGGACTCACCAGGACAGCAGTGAGTTGAGGAAGTCTGGAGTCGTTGGATCGGGGCTCAGGGGTGGGGAGGTGACGAAGGCAGCCGCCTTGGCCCAGTTCTTGCTCCAGTAGTGGGAGCCATCGGTGCCCAGGCTGGCGGTGATGGGCTCGCCGTACACCACGGTTCCTGACAAACAGAACACCCAGGGCTCAGGCCCGTGCAACGAGCAAGGAAGGAAGCCACCCTTGTCAGGAGTCACCACCTGTATGCCAAGTGCTGGCACCATCCCTTCAAAGGAGAAGTCAGCCTCATGTCACAGACGAGGAACGGACGCCTGGGGAGATCAAGAACCTCAGCCAGCCAAAGTCACCATCCAACACGTGCTCCCTGAGATTGCACCCTCGGTGCTCGCTCTTTGAACCCAACATGCTAGGTGGTCCCAAACACCCTGGAATCTTCTGCCCCCTACACTGCGGATTCCCAGCTCTGTTAACAATCTCCAGCTCAGGGGGCTTCCAGTCCCACGTGAGATCTAGACTCTTCTTTTTGGATGATCTGTGGCACCTCGAACTTAACTGTTAGCAAACCCTCCCAGCTGACAATTCCCAGCCCCCCTTACCGTGTCTAGTTCTAGCTAAAGACCTGTGAGTAGAAATCACCTGTGACATCACTGGACTGACATCTTTGAGCACAAAAACACAGCCCTCCAGATCTGCCCAAGGGACAGCCTGGATCCCTGAGTCACCACCAGAAAGGAACTGCCCTTGACAGCCACCGCATTCACAGCCAGCATTGTAGAAAGATGCAAAGTTTGCACAGTTATGCTGCTGAGATTTCGGGCTGTCTGGAAAGTGAGCCCAACTTACTTAGTACAATGTCTGAGAAAGAATGTCAGCTCCCCGATACACAAATCACGTCCTCTATCTATTCAGATGTAAACCAGAAAGTTGGGAATCGTTTATACCCACTGAAGTCCAATGCTTAGTGCCTTAAATACATTCCTCCTTAAATCAAGCCTTCTTCATGTGTCCCAGCTCATTCAACAGAGCCTCCCCACGGAACTTCAGACTTAAGTTTCTTTCCCGACCCTCCCCACCTCTCCATTCATTCTCCATGACACTTCCAGAGTCTCCTTCCTAAAACATAGTCTTTCTGTGCCAGTCTCTCGCATAAAATCCTCCACAGGAGCCCTTCTGTCTTCAAGGGTAAAACAAACGAACAGACAAAGCCTCCTTACTAAAGCATCTAACGCCCTTCATTCTCCGAAGCAGATCTCCTCTTTCACTCTGTCCAAAACTCAGCTCAGGTATCACATCATCCATCTGAGAGGCCCGTCCTCCACTCCAGGAGTCACCCAGTTCTGCATGTTTTGACTCTCTACTTGATGGAGACACCTTGGAGATCATTTATCTGGACACTCAATAAATGTGTTAAATTGACTAAATGGCCTAATATTTTATTGATCAAAGGCATCAGAGCTGGAATGTGATCTCAGGTCAGCCGAATTCACCTACCCTCCTCTACCCCACCCCAGGGATAACCCACCCCACCAGGACCTACAGCTTTCCCTCTTCTCCACACACAGCACCCTCAAGGTCAAGGCCAAACCTCTCTCAGCCAGGAATGTGCTTCCCTTCCTCTCCACAGGCTTTTCAGGGCCTTATCACTTGATAATGCACCAGGACACCCTCTGTGCCGGCCTCTTGGAGAGCTGCCTGGTAGAGCCGCCCCTCCTGCCTCAGGAATTTCACAAAGGAGTCGCTGTTCAGCCAGGGCAGCGGGCAGCTCATGCCAAGCAATCTGTAACAAGCCCTGTGCAGGAGGGAGGGCTCCAGGGCCCAAGGGAAGCCTTGCCCACAGGGAAGCCCCTCGGGAAGAAAAGGGCCAATGCTCAGAATGCCTGAGAGTTTCCCTTGGTCTCTGACCCCCTCAAAGGCTCCTGGGCAGAAGTTGGGGTGAGGAGCCAGCTAGATGGCTGCTCAAACCTCTCTGGCTCATCCCAAAGTGGTAAATATAGCATGATAACAAGGATTTCCTTTATGAAATGCCCACAGCTGGGCAGGACCCAGCGGCGGCCCTGGATCTTAGGGAGCCCCGTCCCCCAGCTCTGGCTTTGAGCTGGTTAAGTGTGCACGCAAACCTGGGTAAGTGTGCACACAGACCTGGGTAAGCAAGTGTGCATGCGTATCTGGGTAAGTGTGCCTCTCCTGACACAGCCAGGTCTGCAGGTCCTGCTGGCTGTGGTCCATCTGAGCAGAAAGGCCAGGTCTGTACCAATCCAAGGAAAACAAAGGATCTGCACCCTACTGGTTTCCTGGTGTCATCCACATGAAGTTCATGAGAGCAAAAATGCTTGGAGAAAAGCGGGGCTGGACAGTCTCTGAAAATCCTCGGACACTCACATGTATCTCCCGGGGTGTCCTGGAACCTGCGCCTGCACACCCTCTTGCTGAATCCGCTCTCTGTCCTGCCTGTGGAAACCTGAGCATGGCGGGGGGTGAGGCTGGATCTCAGAATGTGGCCTGAGTAGTACAGATGGGAACGCTGCAGGCTGTGGGCCTCACCTCAAATGGAGAGGGAGCTGCTCTCCAGGGCCCGGATCCCCTCCCTCTGTGCCCAGGAACATGCCCCTCACCATGGAGAATGAACTTGGCCTCCGGCCTTTGAAAACTCAGAACTGGATTGAAGCTTCCAAGGCCACTGCTGACCAGAACCTAGTGAGGACTTCTGGACTGGGGCCAAGCTGAGGTGGGGACACGTAGGGACAGGAGAGGTGGGAACTAGGAGGCAGGGGCATCTGGTGACTCATTTCTGCTTAGCTCTGTTCCAATTCCGAGGTATTCAGAGATCCTCGCTGACTTTAGTTTTATTTATTTTCTTTAGCCCAAAGGCAGGACAGGAGTTAAACCACCATGTATAAGGCCTCAACCTTCTGGGGAGTGTGGATCCTCACGTGGAGGCTTTGTCTCCCACCCCCAATGCCCTGGAGCCTGCCCCAGGGCTCCTCTAGCCATTCTATAAACACGACATGACGGAGCGGGGGATGAGCTTCCAGAGCTCAGTCAGGCCACAGAACCACGTGCCAGAAATAATCATCACTAATAATAATAAACCAGGGAATGGGTTTAATTGGTCTTTCTGCACTTCTCTAAACACAGTGCTGATGCTTTCTTGGCGGCCCTAAGATCTTCAGGATTTTCTTCTGCAGGGAAAGTCTACGCTACAGGATGTGACCCCAAGCCAGCCATTGGCAGGCTCTCTGGTGAGGCCAGGAAGTTCAGGGGACTCAGGGACTGGTGTTTATTTACCACCAGCCTGGGGCCACAGCACATGCATGAGGAATAAATGTGAGTCTGGGGCTTAGAAATGGGTGACAGCTCCTGGCTCTGACAGTCACCACCTATGAACAAGAAGCAAGAGGACGAATCCAAAAGGGAACAATGGGAAATCATGTATATGAAGTTCTAGATGCAGCATAAAAGAAGAGTGAAAAACCAGCTGTGATGGACGGATGCAGCATGCACACCCATGTGCACCTACACATACACACCCTCTGCTTTCAGAGAACCCACGCCAGCCCCCAAAAGCCTACGCTCTCAGACTTTGGTACCCAGAGTGGTTCTAGGGAACAAAATCTTCAGGATGAGTTTTCTGAATAGGTTCTCTAATCTGGTTCAATTTAAAGGCACTAATGACCCTATTTCCAGCAGTACAGAGAGCACTGATCATCTGGGATGCAATAGAGACACACAGCATGTCAACACTGGATACTCCCAATCAAATGCTTCTAAGAGGCAAGGTTCTGGGTGATTTTTGTCAAATCGATGACTATGATGAGATTGGCTGGTTGCTCCTAATTGTGCTGGACAAAGTGGGGAGGAAAAGAATGAGTTCAGGGATCCAAATTCCCAGCCCCAGCACCACATAAGTGACTCAGAAGTTCCTACGTCTGAGCTAAAAGAGACCCTATGTCTCGTAGATGCAGAGCTGAGATGGCTGACAACCAAACCCAGGATCTCATCCTGCGTGTGGCTAAATTACAAAGCAAACTGAGCTCCTGACCTCCACAGGGCCTCTGCTGGTAAAGCGAGGGCACTGGCTGAGAAGGAACTCTGTCTCCAGACAACCTTTTGACTCGAGTGACAACGTCAACTCTTTCCTGGGTCTCCAGCCTGCTGGACCACCCTGCAGACTGCAGACTGCAATCACGTGAGCCAGTTCCTTGAAATAAATCTCTCCATCTCCATCTTTCTCTTTCTATCCCATTAGTTCTGAGTCTCTGGAAAACCCTGACTCATACAGATTTTGGTAAGACTTTATGACATTCACAACCCAACCCACCAGTCACACTATTTTCCAATTCTAGGTCCAAGACTGCTATGTTGTGCACTAGCATAACACTGGAATTCCTCCCCAGGTGAGGGGATCCTCAGAAGACCCATGACCATGTGCTTCTCATGATGCCTAGGCCACACCTATTGACCCGTAGGGCATAAGAAGTCTTGTCTGGAATTTGGGTTCCCAGGGTTTAAGGTCCCTCAGCAGCGGGAAATGCTAACATCACTGGGGGGTGCATTCTCATAGGAAGTGGCCAGTTGGGCTTCAGAATCTTGATGTCAGTTTATATCACGTGTGTGATGCCCATCCTGTGCGTAATACCTAATATCTTGAGAGAACATTTGTTCAATTTATGATGTCTCTGGGTGGGGAGGCACAAGGGGATCACTAAGAGAAGAGGATTTACTACTCCTGCCATTGGTATGATTACAATTTTTTAACAGCTCCCATCTGTAGCAAAATTTCGAGTCTTAGGCAGCCTGAACCCTCTTCAGGCATTGGCCTGAAGTATCACGTGGTAAAAGCTTGCTGGATGCAGGAAGAATCTCGCCATTCCACAGATGAAGAAATGGAGCAGCAGAAAGTTGGCTGTGCCTCACGCTTGCCTCCAGGGCCAGAGGAACCCATGTGAAGCAGAAAAACAGTTCTTAGCAGAAANATGTCAGTTTATATCACGTGTGTGATGCCCATCCTGTGCGTAATACCTAATATCTTGAGAGAACATTTGTTCAATTTATGATGTCTCTGGGTGGGGAGGCACAAGGGGATCACTAAGAGAAGAGGATTTACTACTCCTGCCATTGGTATGATTACAATTTTTTAACAGCTCCCATCTGTAGCAAAATTTCGAGTCTTAGGCAGCCTGAACCCTCTTCAGGCATTGGCCTGAAGTATCACGTGGTAAAAGCTTGCTGGATGCAGGAAGAATCTCGCCATTCCACAGATGAAGAAATGGAGCAGCAGAAAGTTGGCTGTGCCTCACGCTTGCCTCCAGGGCCAGAGGAACCCATGTGAAGCAGAAAAACAGTTCTTAGCAGAAAACTCCTGCCCCAGGCCAGCAGGCATCTTTGAGCTCCTTTTCTGACAAGCTCAGAGTTAAACCAGCCCTTCATTTTTCAATCACGATTAATAGTTGGTAATAGATATTGTCTACGTCCTTGCATGCATTATCTCATATAAACATCATCGCATGATGACATGAGTCACCATCACTATCCCCCCTTGCAGATGGGAAAATGAGACCTAGAGATAAAGCAGACGCCCAGCGTCACGTTGCTGGTGCGCAGGGGACCGGGGGTTTGAGCCGGGGCAAGATATTGATCCCAGAGCATAAACCGTTAATATTCCTTTACAGTCTCTTCCTTTTTGGCCACGATTCTGCTGGGTGTCAGGCTCCAGCTTCTACTGGGTTCGAGGAACTCAGCCCAGCAGATATAGGTCAGAAGCACTACCCATATTAAAAGAGCTCCAAGCATGAAAGTCAGTCAGTCCAGCATTAACACGGATGTTCATAGCCTGACATTAGACACTCGACAATCAAGTCCCAGCTCTGTTATTCGCTAGCACTGAGCTTCAGCTTACTCAGCTGCAAAGTAAACAAAATATCAAAATTCCTGCTTGGGCTGCCTCCCAAAGTTGTTAGGAAGTTCCAGTGAGATGGAAAAGAGCCTCAGAGCCGATGAAATCAGCCAGGGTTTTTCATTTTTGCACCTGAGCACAAGAATGCACTGGAAATTCTTTTCCAGCAGCTCAAGTTTGTGTAAAACTAAGGCTTTCAAGGACTAAAGGCCTGAATGCAAAAGCCACCCTGGGAACCATGGTGTGGGCACAATGGTGTGGGCACAGGTGGACTCACACCTGGAAGGTTCTGGAAGGAAACACATTGAAGTGGTCCCCTCCACAGATGGTTTAGTGTGGAGAGAAATCCCTGTGGGCACTAGAATATGCCCCCTCGGACCCCTCAAGACACACACAGGGTCATAAGGACAACAGAGTGGTGTCGAGCAGCCAATCACAGTGCTGGAGCAGAACTGAACGCTAGAACAACATCACATCTTCACTGAGAAAACTGAGGTCCGGAAAGAAGGGGCTTCAGCTCTGCCAGCGGGGCCGGCCCCAGGATGCCACCTACCCCAGTGGAGTCTGTCTGGTGACAGGCTGGAGCCCACCACCTTCCCAGTGGACAGATAAGCGTCTGAATGTGGAGTCAACTTTGGACAAGGCCTCAATCCGAAATTATGTTACAATGCTTGTCTAACTCGTTGTTTATTATTATCGTATAACCTAAGCTGCACCCTGCTTTCCCCTTTCAGACGCCATGCCAATGGTCCCCACTCTAGTGACAGCAGCAGGGCTGTGCCTGGCGTTTGATGCTGAGTCCCATGCACACTCAGCCGTGTTGCAAAGGTATCGTCACCCACAAAGTCTCCTAGAAAAACAACTCAGTGGATTACATTATATTGGGTTCTTTCTTATTTCAAAATGGCAATTCCTCCAAGCTGCCAGGAGAGGGCAGGTTTCCAAGAAGACTGTCATGCAGCCACCACTTGGGCCAAAGCCTATGGTCAGAGGCCCAGGGGAGTGCCAAAGAACAGGGGCCAGGAAATGCCAGTCTGTCTGGAAGCCATTGCCTCTTGGGACCAGCTGCCTCAGTGGTCCGAGCAATTTGTTCTGGGGCTTGCACCACATCACCCGCCAGTGGGAAAATCCCATAGGCCATCTAGTCCCATGTGGGTCACGTCCCCCAGAGAAGTAGAGACTGAGTCGCAGAGACCACATGGCTCCCTTACTGATGGAGAAAGAGACACGGAGACAAGGAGATAGAAAGAGAACAACAGTGAAAAAAGAGAGAGACTGAGTCAAGAGAGAGAAAATTAGAAATGAAGAAAGGAAGAGAAATGGGGGCACAGAGATGGAGAGACAGAGAAGAAAAGGGGTGCAGGACGTGGTGGAGAGAAAGGAAGGAAGAAGAGGGCCCTTTTATTAATGTCCATTTCTGATCAGGCTAAAATCCCCCATCAACTGCGGCCCTGTGCCCTCAGGCTCTGCACATGGAGCTGACTTCCACGCATAAACCATGCGGTGGGATGAATCCACCTTGCTACAGTCGGCAGCAGGTGACAACAGGGCTCTGCTGCACTTGTAATGTGTGAGGTGCTCCACAGGACGTCCTCCACGGGAAGGACAGCAAGTGCCCTTAGTGCATAAGTTTCCTAAAACCTTCTCAATAGAGAACACACCTCAGCCCAGAACGCATCAATGGAGTTTACCGACAGGAAGTAATCCGAGCACAAAAAACTGGTCATGATAGGGTCTGGCACAAAATCCACCCCCGCATCCCGCAGGGCCCTCTTATTCCCTGGAGGAAATCACTACCAGCCACGGCGGGGAGGTGCATCTTGAAATACAACGTTCCCCAGGATTCTGCAGCAGGTGGAAACTGACATAGCCCATGTAGATGCCTCGTTTATTTAGATCGTGTCAAATTAAATCCAACTTTCCTAGGGGGTGGGGGACAGGAAGAAGGGCCCACCCACCCAGTCTTTGCTGTGCACTCAGCTTTAAACAGACACCAACAAGGCCACCGCAGCGGAACCAAGGGAGGAAACTGGAGCTCCCTGCCTCGCTCGGCTGTAATTAGGTTAATGCTAGAACGTGATCAAAGTGGCCCGCTTGGCATGAGGGTCTGGAAAAGGAGCCCTCCCTACAAACCCGCCAGCTGCCAGACAGCGCTCACCCTTTTTCCGGGCCTGGGCGATGACCTCAGCCGCACTCTTGCTCATGACCTTGGTGACGTACAGGGGGCAGTTAGTCTGGTTGGCGATGGTGATCGAACGATTCACGGCTTCGGCCTCGACCTACAGAAGAGCAGCGCAGTGTGAGAACCCTGCCCACCCCACGAACCCCCATCTTTACCCTCCACCCACCGAGTGAGGCTAAGATGAAAGAGACCGAGTGTCCCCAAGGTTCTACCACGAGGGGTACCGTAGGGGATTGTGGCTTGACCGGTGTCACTCAGTAATGGGTGTTGGAATGATGGGGTAATGCCTTCCTGACCCTCTTCCCAGTATGGTCGGTGTTAGTCCATTTCTGTTGTTTATAATAAGATACCTGGAACTGGGTAATCTTCAAGAAAATGAAATTTATTGCCTACAGTTTCAGAGGCTGGAAAGCCCAAAGTCCAGGGAACACATCTGGTGAGGGTCTTTTTTGGTGGTGTCTCTACAGCAATGCAGGGGTCTCACATGGCAGAAAATGATGGAGCAGAGAGACTCTTATGAACTCTCCTTTTAAAGCCCTCAGAACCACGCCCCTGACCACCATTATTAATGCATTCACTACTGCACGGTCCTACAATCCAATCACCTCTTCAAGGCGCCACACCTTTCAATTATCATAATAGGATTTCCCACCCTCAACAGTTACAGTGAGAATTAAGCTTTTTACTATGTGGACTTTGGGGAACACAATTCAATCAATCCACAGCAATCAGCAAGCCTGGAATCTGTAAGAAATGCAGATTCCCATCCCCTGCCCCGGACCTAGACTAGCAACTCGGGGGCGGGACTCAGCAATGTGGGTTTTAATACCTCCCGGTGATTTTTACACCTGCTAATGTTTGAGAACCACCATGCAGGGACTCCGACTGCTGTTAACTCAGTGTATTAATTCTCCTTCCGTGGTCCTGGGTCATGACGGGCAGTGATATGATTTCTGTGCTGGGCTTCTGTCAGTCGTTCACAAACAAAGCCAACGTCACCCACAAAACAATGCAACCTCACAGGGCTCGGGAATGAAGCAGGAGCATCTGAGGACACCCACGGCCCCCTGTGTGTGGAACACTGATGTGGCCAGCCGGCCCGCTGCAGCCTAGCACAACCTCCAGCACAAGACAGGAGAACTGCCCTCGTGAATGATCTGGTTCAAATCTGATGCCTCCATGAACAGTATTTCAAAGATGCCACATGATAGCTGCTAAATACCTGATGGTAAGATCTTCTGGATCAAGTTATCTCTCACAGAGGAATCAGCCATGTGTGTTTACAATGGGCAACCAGAACAGCAGGTGAAACTGTGGAGCAGTGGATCTGTAAAAGTTACTGGCTGTCTCCCCAGATCCTGGCAAAATGCTGTGGCTTGAGCTCTTTGAGGGGTGTGACTGGGTCTTATTCAATTTTTTGTGTCTTTCATGCCCAACCCCAACAGTTCCCTCTGCTGTGCGTGGTACACAGCAGGTGTTTCAGAATGTTTGCTGAACAAATACATGACGTCATTTACGGTTAATGGTATTTAAGGCTAGGCTGTTCCACAAGGAGCTGGTGGTTCTCACAAGAAATAACTGAGCTCCCGACAGAATGAACTTAGCTACCCTGCCTCTACTAGAGCTCGGCCTACAGCATGAAGTCCTGCAATTGCATTAACTGGTAATCTTGCACAACTAAGACAACTCCCATTTGGCCTTTCAGGCATTAACTATGTGAACAGAAATGTCTAGAAATCCACTA
>NW_007729450.1:127158-146419 GCF_000696425.1 Galeopterus variegatus | reverse complement strand
GCCCCAACTACAGCAGCAGAGCCTCGGCCCCGCAGCACAGGGCGGGACTTCCCGCATCTCCCCAGGCACTGCAGACGTCCCTCGGGGAAGAGAGAAAAGGACTCCACTAGAATCTAGAAGCTTCGCACTGCCCAGGGATGCAGGTGAGCACCCCATTTATTGTCTCAGCACAGACACTTTTGGAAGCAGAAAGAGGCACTGTTAATATCTCCATGGGAGCACTCAGCATAGACCAGGACCATCCCGGATAAAGGAAATGTGTAATCATACTAATTAGGGGATAAGATGACTGAGGGGTCCTACCCCTGCAGGACTGGCTTCCTTTAAGACTGGCTGTGGTGAAAAGGACCCAGGTACCAGGGATCTGTCTGGACTTGCTCGTCCGCTGTGAAGCAAATTCAGACCCCAACTTCTCTGCTGCAGCTCCTCAAGTGGCCTGTAGTTGGGCAGAGGCCACACTAAAGTGTTAGCTTGTTGGAAAAGGTCATGTAAACCCCAGCTCTCCATATTCCACCCAGAACATCTGATCCTTCTGTGTTTATGTGTGTGTGTGCCTCTGATACAAAACGCAAACTGTTTTACATAACGTCAAACTCAGATATAAATAGCATCACTTTAAAATGTTATGAAATAGGATGATAGTTTAAAAATAAAATCTCTTTGCCTCCTTATAGGGCACTCAGCAATCTCGGAGGTCATCTAGCCCCACCTTCTGATTTTAAAGATGAGGCAACCCAAGGTCCAGAGAGGGAAATGACCCGTCCAAGGGACACACAGCAGTGTCAGTACATTCTGTATTTCTGTAAGGCCCTGCTGGAAAGTCCCCAACTCCATGAAGGATTCTTCTGGACCCTCATCTCTGAGTCACCCCTCTTTTCCCAGACACCTGAGTCCTCCCGCTGTCCTTGCTCACACCCACATCACATTCTATCCCCAGATCTACTTGCTCTCTGCCTCTCCCTCCCACCTCATCCAGAGTCCCTTTCAGAAAGGGTCACTTTCTCACTCATCTCACTGTCCCCCAGGGCCTGGCAGGGCCTCCATCAGGATACTTGCTCAGTCACTGTCACCCCAGTCACAGATCGGTGATTTCGAGATTTCTGCATCCTTACAATTTCCTTTTCAACTTTCTCAAATGGAAACGAGGGAAAATTCTACCAGGTGGTCTCACACAGTGGGTTGGGAAGAACAGCACATAGTGGAAGGGCATGTTCTAGAAAGTTCAAATACGAAGGTATTTCCAAAAGTTCATGGAAAAATAGAAGAGAACACAAATCTTTCCATGAACTTTTTGAAGACCCCTCATATAGGTTAACCACCATGATGCTAGTGATAAGTAGGTCACCAAACTGCATGTGCCCATGCATGGGTCTGTATATGTGAAAACGTGTGCACGTGTGTACGCTGCATGTGCACGTCTGTGCATGTGCATGTATGGGTGGTGTGCATGCATCTGTGTGTGGACGTGAGCGTGTGCATGTGTGTGTGCTTGTGCATGTGTGTCTCTGTGCACACACATGTGCATGAAATCAGCCTCAGGTACTTTCAGCCTCAGCTAGTTTTAGTGCCGTCTCTCTCTCTCAAGCTGCCTCCTAGAATTACTGTCCACCTGCCATGGTCACAGCACAGGACTCCCCTCAGCTAGAGCAGGGGCCTAAGGACATCCCTTCAGCTTCCCTCACCCAGGAGCTGGCCCAGCCCCAGCTTTTAGCACTCATGGCGAGGATGGGTGGTTACAGAAAGACCTACATCCCATGGCCTGGAGAGGGACCAACCGATACTGAAAACGTCATAGCTTCTGTCCTTTCATCTGGGGAAAGGAAAAGGTCCTCGGAGCCTCAGATAGTGCTGAAGGTGCCCTGCTGCATGTCTGGTGTCCTGCTGCGTGTCTACGCATGTGCGTGTCTATGTGTGTGCGTGTTTCTCTGTGCATGTGTCTGTGTGTGCGTGTCTGTGTGCATGCCTCTGTGTGCTTGCACACAGTAAGGGCAGAACAAAGTGTAAACCCTCCATGTGTTCAAAACATCCTACAGTGGCTTCCGCTTCCTCTTTTTTCTGCCTCTTTCTTACCCTCTTTCTCCTTTCCAGCCTCGTCCCTTCCCCTAAAGTCTGAGGAAAAAGGCTGTGACACCTACTGTGCCCCATCATCCCCACCCCAGGCCATCTATTGGCAGCACTTCGATGTCAAACCCTCTTGAACCCGCTTTCTTACTACGGGAGCAGCTCCCAATACATCCTGGTCTTCTTCCTGGGTTCAAGGGAATGCCCCAGTTCTAAAGTTCTGTGATTGGGTGACCAGGGTCCCCTTCACAGTCCTGTCAAGCATCTCACTCCACCTGTTTCTGGAAGGAAAATCCTAATTTTAAGCCTCCATCCAAGTCCTTGGTGATTTGATCTGCCCTTCTCTACACCTTCTCCTTTTCTGATCTGCCCTTCTCTACACCTTCTCCTTTTCTGATACCTCCTTTCCTTGCAGGACTAAGTCTGCTGGTTTCCAGGAGACTCCCTCACTGTTCTCTCTGCTCAGAGCCGCCGCACTATTCTGTCTTCTAAAGCCTGACCCTGAGCCTTTCATTTAGGAGCAAACTTCTGAAAATTATATAAATGCTACAAATCCTAATTTAGAGAAACAGATTCTCCATCATATGAGATGCAAGCTCTTTCTCTTCTAACACGCCTCACTAGCCAAGATGGGGATTCTCAAACTCTGTGCCAGCAGGAACCCCTGCTCTGAATTTGCCATCCACCATTTTAAAAGATTCTGTCTACAAAACTCTGTTATCATGATATACCCCGAGCAGCTTACGATGGAAAATTTTAAATTCCCCTTATGCTTGTTAGCTATGTAGAAGAGCTTTGAGATCCCCTTCCTATGTTTCAGCGACTGATAAAAAGTCACAAACCACTAAAACCTGATTGCAGGATGCTGATAAAGAACTGCTGGTGTCCATCCAAGAAAGGCCTTGGAGGATTCGACAGAAAGAGGAGCCTTCAGGCTAGATGATCCACACTGCTTTACCCCCCACCCCAGCCTCACACTCCACTTTGCCTGTGTAGACACACACAGGACCCACAGCTTCTTGGAGAGAAGCCCTGTTCTCAACAAGCAGGAAGTGGGTTCCACAAGCCTCTGCGCAGCACCCAAGGGACCCCGATTCACGAATTCAATTCGCAGGCATTCACCTCCTCAGGCCGGCTCAGCACATGTCCCTCAGGGCCCGTGATGCCCAGGTCCAGGATCCTCTGCTGCTCCTGGAAAGTGCAAAGAAATCCTGCCTGTCAGGGAGAGCAGGACTTCACACGGCCTGGTGGCCAGCGACCTGCACCCAAAGTTACCCGTCAACGGGTGAAAATGTCACTGCTGGCCACTCAGCCTCATCCCAAGCCCTCAGGAAGAGAAGGGGCCACTGCCCTGTTCCCAGTCCTGCCCGGGCGGGGGAGATCAATTACAGCCTCCCCTAGCGGCTCAGCTGCTCCTCAGGGATGCTGGAAGCCGACGCATTCCCAGCCCCGGCCATAGTTAACATGTCTGTGTGCGACTAGGGAGTCCCCACTCAAGGCAGCTGCATTACGTGCCCAGAGAAAGAGCCTATCCATGTACAGTCACCGCTGTACATCCTGCTGAGCACAACGGGAGGCACGCATGTCACCGGCCTTAGCAGAGCCCCAGCACAGGAACACCAAGTACCCTGGGTTTTCCCCGTGGCAATTAAGCTACAAAAGTCACCCTTCTTGAAACTGCCTCTTGCCTCCAGGTGACAAAGAACAAAGGAAAGCCCCATACCTCTGCAATGATGTCACCATTTTCTGCGTGGACTTGGGCTATGGCACCAATATCCCGGATCACACTCAACACTTCATATATCTGAGAGAGAAGAGAGTGGAGATCAGAAACGAGGACAAACATCTCCCTGTTGGCAGCATTTCTGGGGTGAGAAACAGGACCCCTCAGCTGCATCTATTAAGCCTGGCTTGTGTGACCTGCCTGACGGCGGTATTTCTGGCCACACTGGCAGAGAGACGCCCTCATAATGAAGGATGTGGATCAGGAGTGAGAGGCTCCCCGACGGGACCTGGGTCTGCGGCAGGTGTGCGGAGGAGACCACGCCGTGCCAAGGTGGCAGCTCCGAGGCTCAGATCCAGAGCCTGGGGGGGGCACCAGTGCTGGGGCCAGCGCACTGGGTTCACACGCTCACCAAATTACATCCACCAGCCGTTTCCCACCAAGCTAAGGGATGTGTGTACATTGGAGGCTGTTTTACCAGACAACAGCAGTGGCCTGAAACGTACCCACTGTCAGCGAGCCTATTCAGGAAAGCCGACTCTCTTACCTGGCAATCCGTTAGCTGGAAGCGATCTTTGAAAGCCATGTACACAAGGAAGGAATTTACCCCTAGAGGACAGACAAAACAGAGTGGTGGAGGCATGACTTTTAACAGATAAAGCAAAATCAGATAATCTGGAAGGAAAGAAGAAAGTGATAATACTCTGTGTGTGTGTGTGTGTGTGTGTGTGTGTGTGTGTGTGTGTGTGTGTGTGTGTGTGTGTGTGTGTAGAGAGAGAGAGAGAAAGACGGAGGGACAGAGCATGATAAAGCAAATGGATAAAATAAAAACAACTAAAGAATCTGAGAAGAGGGTGTATGAGAATTCTTTCCAGTACCCTTACAATTTTTCTGTAAGTTTAGAACAGTATCAAAATTAAAAGTTGCCAGTATTTATACACCCATCTTCACAGAAACATTATTCACAATAGCCAAACGGTGAAAGCAATGAAGTGTCCACCGACAGGTGTACAGATAGCAGAATACAACCTCTATACATGCAATGGAATATTATTTGGCCTTAAAAAGGAAGGAAATTCTGACACGTGCTACGACATGATGAACCTTGAGGACATTATGCTAAGTGAAATAAGCCAGTCACAAAAGACAAATACTGTACGGTTCCACTTATATGAGGTCCCTAGAGGAGTCAAATTCACAGAGACAGAAACAGAATGGGGGTGGCCAGGAGTTGTGGGGGAGGGGAACGGGGAGTTATTGCTAACGGGGACAGTTTCAGCTTGGTAAGATGAAGAGTTGGGGAGATGGACGGTGGTGTCGGCTGCACAACAGTGTGAATGTACATTAACAGTGTTAATGCCACTGAACTGCACACTTAAAAGTGGTTAAAATGGTAAATTTTATGTTATGTGTATTTATCACAGTGCGTTTTTTAAAAAAACAAAAGCTACTCCCAAAACAAGCCACTTTAACAAGAAAATGAATTACCAGAAGTTTCTGTCTATGAAGATCTATAATCAACATCTTTTCTTTGGCAAACAGACTGCCCTCTTTGCCAATTTTTAAGAAACACTTTTTAGAATAAGAAAAGGGCCATTAGTTCAACAAGCAAATGTTGCAATTCTCATCCTGGGTTCTTAGAGTTCTTGCCCCCTAAGGCACCAGACCAAAGTCGCTGCCCAGCACCCATCACGATTTTAAACAACTGTCCTGACAACCTTGGAGCTGTACTTCAAGCCACCTGGGGGGTGTTGGAAGCTGCCTAAGTTAAAAGCCTCAGGACATCCTGGTCCTCCTCTCCTTGCCAGGCAACAGTTGCTATGGTAACCCTCCTGCCTGATTTGGAATAGATTCATTCTACTTATCAAAAGTTAAATCCATTGGAGTCTTGGCATTCTCAAAAGTGGGAAAGGTCAAATGTTACCTTTTTCTTTTTATGTATAACCTTCCTGCTAGGAAGATCTTAGAGGACATCTAGTCCAACACCCTCATGTGAGAGATATTTTAAAAACTGAGTCACACAGCTAGTCTGCGGCAGAGAAATAAACCCAGGACGCTTGCTTTTCATTGAGTTTTTTCTCCCCTATCATATCCAGGCCTAGAGATTTCCCTCCTGCATTTTACCCATAGCACCTGGTACTTCTGAGCCAAGAAATCCCAGAACCCTAAAGCATCAGGTGCTTCCCAGAAGGTTAAAATCCAATGAGGTCAACAAACAACCCCAGGAATCTAGTCTACAGCCAAGCTCAGAGTTCCAGGAAGACGACGGAAAGACGATGTGGTTTGGCTCCACCACCTAAAACCCCTGAGGTTCCTACTGACAAGAGTCAGAGAGGCCCTTGGGGTAGTAAACATTCCTCCAGCCTCCCTGTGAATCTTCCCCATCCCTGGAATCTTGCTCCCCAAAATAATTCTACAGGACAGTAAAGACCACTGAGGTTCGCTCAGGTTTGGAGTGTCTCACAACCCTGCGATCCACCCTGGATTCTCCCCGGTTTGTAGGAAGAAGCTGCCCAGCACTCAAGGCTCCTGTACACTTCCAGAGTCCTCACTGGGACCCACATTTGTTATCTCTGAGGGTAAATCACTCTCGCTGTAGCCTCAACCCCCAGACCTGGCTGGAGAGCACAGGCCCCTCCAGCCAACAAGCTGCGAGCTGCTGTCACATAAGAATGGGTCCCAGGTGCAGGGCTCATATGCTCTTATCAATGAACGCTTGTGTTACCGTGTTGGGTAAGGCCACCTCCAACCAGCGAGAGCTGCAGCCCTGCTACTCAGGGCAGGCTCGGACGTGAGGCACAAACGGGATCTAGGAGCACTATCTGCAGAGCACTTCCTCCCAGAGCTGGGACAGGAGACTATGTGCAGAGGGTGCAAATGGGCACAGCTTACCATGGTCCTTCACCAGTGCTTCCATCTCTTCCTGGACACCCTTGTGCCACTCGGTGATGTCCACGTGCAGAGAGTAGTCGCAGCACGACTTGCTGTCAGCCCACTCCCGCCACTGGTCGAAGGCGGCCAGCAGACTTGTCCCAGGCTCAGGAACAACATGGTCGACTAGAAAGGAAAAGACATTTGTCATCATCAACAAGAGCCTCGAGGGCCGTGTGCCAGCCAGTGTTTCTCTTTGTGAACTCTGAATAAGGCTTCTGGAGTTCAGAATCAAGACGGTGATCTCTACCACCAGCTTCAAAGAATCCACTTACGCCAGCTGACTGCCCAAGAGGGAGAACACAGAAACTTGGTGTTGGAGGACGGCTCCAGTGAAACCACGCGTGAACTGCCCAGATCTGATTTCCCAGCTCAGAATCCCTGAAAGCACAAACCCTGGGCACATTTCACGGACAGTGAGTCCTTATGGACAATGGCAGTGTCACATGGCCAGCTGGAGCGGCCAAACCCTTCTTTGTGTGGATAGCTGCTTGTGAGACATGCTCCCCACTCCCCACCAGACGGCAAAGAACTTGAAGGTGCTGGAATAGAGCCATGCAGACTGGGCCTTTGCAAAGATCCCGGCAATACCCAGTCTCTCATTACTGCTCATATTTCTTCAGCATAATGCCACTCTGTAATTTAAGGGAAATCTTTCATCTTAAGAGTTCAAAGCATTTTAAAACTGTGGTCACTATGATATTACTATTGAGGTAGGCTGATATGGAGGACAGAGGACCCTGGTTTCAGGAGGACCTGAGTTTGTTTTCTGGCTCCAACATTTACCTACAAGGTGCTTAACCTCTACCACCCTGAGTTTCTGTGCTGGTCTAAAATGGGGGTAACATTACCTAGCACATACATTTGTTAAAAGGATTAAATGAGACAGTGTATCTGTTAAACTTATGTCACTTCACTATTTAAATGTCACTCCTCCAATGGCTTCCCCTTGCCCTTCAGATGAAGACTAAAGGCCACAACAAGGTCTACGAGATCCTGCATCTTGGCCCTAGCCTTCCTCTACAACTTGACCTTGGGCCATCTCTCCCTTGTGCTCTGCTCTCCAGCTACATGAAGAAAGGGCCTCTTTCAGTCCCTACAATATCAGCCTGCTCCCTTCTACCACAGGGCCTTTGCACATGCTATTTAGAGAGCACTTTCCCAGTTACATAATGACAGGAGATTCACCATAACTATTTTTCCCATCTTCTACACAAAAGCACTAAAATGCAAACTGAAATGATTTGTCCAAGGTCAAATCAAATTTGTACAATAACAAAGGTAAAACCCAGGACTCTTGACGCCTAAAGCAATGAGTCATTCTTCCCAAATAAAATATTAGTGTTTCTACATCCAGGCAAGCAGTTTCTTTCTATAAGAAAACGCCAGCCCAGGCAACGCTGGTGAGCTCAGATTTCTGCAATGGGTCAAATCTTGCAGGTGATACTAAATTTCGGTCAACTGAGCTTGGCTTTGTATATATAAGAAATATGGCCAACTACGCTAAATTTTCCTTTGACAAAATTTAGTCTTAACAGTCAGCTTTCCATATCCACAAGTTCCTCATCTGTGGATTCAACCAACCCCAACCAAATATGAAAATATTTGGTAAAAAAAACTGCATTTGTACTGAACACATACAGACTTTCTTTTCTTATCAATATCCCTTAAANGCACATTTCACGGACAGTGAGTCCTTATGGACAATGGCAGTGTCACATGGCCAGCTGGAGCGGCCAAACCCTTCTTTGTGTGGATAGCTGCTTGTGAGACATGCTCCCCACTCCCCACCAGACGGCAAAGAACTTGAAGGTGCTGGAATAGAGCCATGCAGACTGGGCCTTTGCAAAGATCCCGGCAATACCCAGTCTCTCATTACTGCTCATATTTCTTCAGCATAATGCCACTCTGTAATTTAAGGGAAATCTTTCATCTTAAGAGTTCAAAGCATTTTAAAACTGTGGTCACTATGATATTACTATTGAGGTAGGCTGATATGGAGGACAGAGGACCCTGGTTTCAGGAGGACCTGAGTTTGTTTTCTGGCTCCAACATTTACCTACAAGGTGCTTAACCTCTACCACCCTGAGTTTCTGTGCTGGTCTAAAATGGGGGTAACATTACCTAGCACATACATTTGTTAAAAGGATTAAATGAGACAGTGTATCTGTTAAACTTATGTCACTCCACTATTTAAATGTCACTCCTCCAATGGCTTCCCCTTGCCCTTCAGATGAAGACTAAAGGCCACAACAAGGTCTACGAGATCCTGCATCTTGGCCCTAGCCTTCCTCTACAACTTGACCTTGGGCCATCTCTCCCTTGTGCTCTGCTCTCCAGCTACATGAAGAAAGGGCCTCTTTCAGTCCCTACAATATCAGCCTGCTCCCTTCTACCACAGGGCCTTTGCACATGCTATTTAGAGAGCACTTTCCCAGTTACATAATGACAGGAGATTCACCATAACTATTTTTCCCATCTTCTACACAAAAGCACTAAAATGCAAACTGAAATGATTTGTCCAAGGTCAAATCAAATTTGTACAATAACAAAGGTAAAACCCAGGACTCTTGACGCCTAAAGCAATGAGTCATTCTTCCCAAATAAAATATTAGTGTTTCTACATCCAGGCAAGCAGTTTCTTTCTATAAGAAAACGCCAGCCCAGGCAACGCTGGTGAGCTCAGATTTCTGCAATGGGTCAAATCTTGCAGGTGATACTAAATTTCGGTCAACTGAGCTTGGCTTTGTATATATAAGAAATATGGCCAACTACGCTAAATTTTCCTTTGACAAAATTTAGTCTTAACAGTCGGCTTTCCATATCCACAAGTTCCTCATCTGTGGATTCAACCAACCCCAACCAAATATGAAAATATTTGGTTATATAAGAAATATGGCCAACTACGCTAAATTTTCCTTTGACAAAATTTAGTCTTAACAGTCAGCTTTCCATATCCACAAGTTCCTCATCTGTGGATTCAACCAACCCCAACCAAATATGAAAATATTTGGTAAAAAAACTGCATTTGTACTGAACACATACAGACTTTCTTTTCTTATCAATATCCCTTAAAGAATATAGTGTAACAACTATTTATAAAGCATTTGCACTGTATTAAGTATTATAAATAATCTAGAGATGATTTAAAGTATATGGGAGGATGTGTGTAGATTATATGCAAATACTACAGTATTTTATATCAAGGACTTAAGCATCCATGGATTAGGGTATTTGGGGGAGTGGTCCTCGAACCAATCCCACATGGATACTGAGAGACAACTGTATTAGTATGTGTAATTAAATGGGGGTACACACATATCTGGTATCTGTAATATAGGTAGTGTTGTCTAATGAAAACAAAAATTATGTACACATTAAACGCAAGCCTGTTCCATTAGTAAAATGCTAACATCAAAACCCTGACAAAACAATTCTGATTTTTCTTCTTAAATTGTCCCCACCCCCCCACCCCCCCAAAAAAAACCCTCACAAAACCATGACTTTGTAGCGTCAGCTTGGACTGAATCTCCTTGCCAATCCCCCGGTGTCATCTCTTGCCTACTCCAATCCATGCTTCATAAGCAGCCAGGAGGATCTTCTTAAACCCTTTATCCCTTGATCAAATCCTTCAGTAGCCGTCCACCATCGTTAGAGTAAAATTCACACTCTTTCCCTTGGTCCAGCCAGACCTGGCCCTGGGTGATCTATCCAACATGCTCCCTATTCCTTCCCACTCACCACCGATGGCCACCACGACCTTTTTTCACTTCTGTGACCTGCCCGACTCCTGCCGACCTGCAGGCCTCTGCACAAGCAGTTCCCTCTCTCTGGAAATCCCCCACCCCTTGCTCTTAACTCGGGCATCTCCTCCTCACCTTTTACTTCAGGGCTAAATGTCACCGTTCTGGGGTAGCATCACTATTTGCTATAGTTTCTGATTTACTCTCTGACCGTCCCCCACCCCCACCCCCACCCCCAATGGGATGTAAACTCCGTCAGAGCAGAGACTGAATGCCGAGGCAAAGGAGTAGCTCAATAAATGTTCTAGATAAACAGATGAACGTTCCCTTCCAGCTCTCCCACTCCACCCTGCACGATCAGAGCAAGCAGCAGAGGAGGTGCTTTCCTGAGAACCCAATCAGCTCTTTTTTAATAGTTAAGAGGGTAAACTTTACGTTATTTTAAATTATTTTTCATAATAATTGCGCATATTTAAGGGTACAATGTGATATTTTGGTACACGTAGACAATGTGCAATGATCAAATCAGGGTAATCTGCACATCTGTTGCTCAAACACTTCTCATTTCTTTGTGCTAGGAACAAAATCTCTTCTACCTATATGAAATTGTACAATAAACTGTTAACTGTAGTCACCCCACGGAGCTGCTGTGAAGCCTGAAGACCCCCTCTGCTTACCACTGCCCTGTGAGACCCTCAGCCACATCTGGCTGCCGGAGAGAAATGCACTCCTGTCACTGGACAGCATGGGGTATGAATAAAAACTGCTTTCTAAAAAAAAAATAATTTTTCTGATGATATAATTTTGCTTTGAGTAGAAAATCTTAAAAAATATAGAAAATTTTAGGGAAAATTAATATCACATCTAATCCAATTACCACCTCCCCCATCAACCTACTCAAATTTGGGTGTATTTTCTACAAGTCTTTTTTCTATATACTGCATTTTATGCAGTTTCTTTATGTGTAGTCCACCTTCTTCCCCCCGAAAGTTTTAAGGTTGCTTATAAAGATACATAAAATACAAGAAGATTTGATAAGCCAGAAACAGGTATAAAAGAAGATTTAGAAAATGATGATAGAATATAAAATGAAACCAGGAATGAGGCATGTAAGTATGTATGTGTATCATACGTGTACATATGTGTAAAATGTATGTGTGTGCATGTGCGTGGTGTATGTGAAAAGAAATAATATATAAATAACATGTAGAATTACACATTGGCTAAATTTAGAGTTAGGCTCTCTTGCCAGTGTAAATAAGGAAGCCTGGTGTGTGCAACTATCTACTTCCTTTGGGATTAAAAAAAAAAAACAAACCACTTCTTAGGAGAATGCCAAGCACTGCAGATATTCAGACCCATACACTCACAGTTACTGAAAAATCCTTCCCTTCTATTGTTTTATGGTGGCCTTTTTTTTTTTTTTTGTCTTTTGTCTTTTTCCGTGTCTGGCAACGGATCGCAACCCTCAGTGCCACCCCCGCAACGGACCGGGGACCGGCAACGGGACTGCAACCCTCAGCGCTGCCCCCACGCCCCGCTCAGCCAGTGAGCGGGAACCGGTCTGCATGTGGGATCCGAACCCTCGGGCGGGAGCACCGCTGCGCTTCCCAAGCGGCGCACTTATCCAGTGCGCCACCGGGCCGGCCCTATGGTGGCCTTTTAAAAACATCTTAACATTACCATTAGATTAGATATTTACTAATACTGCTAATTACAGAGAGACAATACCAGATTCTATTCCTGCGCTATTTTGCTCCATTTATCTCTGTCAGTACTAAATAGAGCAGCTTTTCAAAACACATTTTAGCATCTCGTGGTAAAAGTTCCCCTTCATTACACTCTTTTTAAAAATTTTTACGAGGAAAAAAATGTACCTTTCACAAGCTCATTTCCTCTGTAAGATTTTCTCCCCTTCTCCTTCACCTATGAAATCTGAGACTACAGTGTATGGGATGCCCAGTCCCATTCCAGGTGGCTCAAGCAAGCCACCTAATGTTGTTCTGCCTCCACCTACTGCTTGACAAAGTGGGGACGGGCAGCTGGCAAGGGCAACCTCAGAGTGATGACACGACTCACCACCCTAAGTCCCAAGGGCACATCAGATCATCTGGTGCTATAACCCTCATACGTCAGGGTGCATGAGAATGGTCTTGAGTGCTCATCAAGACACAGGTTCCTGGATTCTGACTGCAGGTCCAGACTGGGACCTGACCATCTGCATTTCTAATAAGAAACCCAGGAGCTACAGAGTTTGCCTGGGGCCACTAGAGTATCACTAATTGAGTGCAAATGTTTTCCCCTTCACTTCTCTTCCCACGTCTGTCCTCTCATGCCCATTTTACCAGGAGGGGCCTGTTTGTTTACTATCCAATAGCATCACCACTTACAAAAAATATCAGGTGCCCCAGTTGCAGTACCGTGGCTTCCCTCCATATCCAAAACCAGTTCCTAGAGTTAGGAACCCCTGAAAACTCAGGACCCAAACAAAGCTGAGAACTTCACGGACATAAACACTTTCCCTCCAAGAGCTAATGACACTCAGAAACGTGTCCATGAAAAGCCTCCATGTGTTTTCCCACAGTTCTCTTTCCTCCAAACCTCTCTTGGGAAGAGCTGCTCCAAGGGAACAGGGCAGAATGTCACACTCACTTCCGGAGGGAGCAGAGAGTCCCCACTAAGGACACAAGCTGAAAATGACTTGCACAGAACTCACAGGCCTTTCTCTGGTGACCTTCCTAAGCCATCTGCCCCTGCAAGAGGGAAAGCTCGGCAACCCTGCTATCCATGGGCAGTGACCAGAGCATGGACTTTGAGTGCAAAGAGCCCCAAGTACTGATCTAGTTCTTGCTGCAGTACCCCTGGCTTTGGTTATTCTTGGGGATTTCAATTTCTTCATCTATAAAACATAGGTATGAAACTACCTACCACTCAGGACTGCAAGAAGTCTACAGAAGAAAGCACATGGAAAAATGTCTGGCACATGATGCCATGGGATCACAGCTTTTCACTGCCTTAGGATGAGCAAACACCACTGTGGTTTGAGTGGGAGGCCTGTGAATCTGGTTTATGAGAGGGCCAAGATCATGCCCCAAGACAGTGGCCTGAATTTGGAAGTTATAAGCAGTAGATCTGCAAATGCCTTAATCTAGACAATACCATTTCCAAAAAACTATTATTACTTATATTAAAAATGTCAAAGGACCCTATATTTTTTAACAGCTTTCTTGAGATATAATTCATATATTACACAATTCACTCATCCAAAGGGTAAAATTCAATGGTTTTTAGTATATTCAAGAGCTGCGGGCCGGCCTGGTGGCGCACTGGAGAGTGTGCCGCGCTCCCGCCGAGGGTTCGGATCCCATGTGGAGACCGGTTCCCGCTCACTGGCTGAGCGCGGTGCGGGCGCAACACCGAGGGTTGCAATCCCGTTGCCCTGGTTGCGATCCCGTTACCGGTCAGTAAAGAAGACAAAAAGGAAAAAAAAAAAAAAGAGCTGCACAACCATCATCACAATGTAATTTTAGAACACCACCCTAAGAAGAAACCCCGTACCCATCAGCATCACTCCCCACTCTCGTCTACCCTTCTACTCACAGCTCTGATCAACCACTAATCTACTTTCTGTCACTATAGATTGGCTTATTCTGCACATTTCATGACAATGGAAGCATACAAGATGTGGTCCTCGGTGTTTGGCTGCTTTTGTTTAGCATGATGTTTTCAAGGCTCATCCATGTTGCACCATGAATCAGTCCTTCATTCCTTTTGCTTGCCTCAAGTGGTTTTGGTATCCTGTTTTCATGCTTACTGGATATTGGCAAAGTATTAGAAACAAAGTAAACAAGCTGCTCCTTGAAAATTCAAGTATAGGACTCCTTTGGAGTTTGTAGTATTTAAAAGACTAAAATTTTTAACATTTTTTTTTTTTTGGAGATTGCTGTAGAGTCACGTGCAGATGTAAGGAATGATCCAGAGAGATCCTCATACCCTTTGCCCAGTCTCCCCCAATGGAAACATCTTGCCTAACTACAACATAATATCACAACCAGGAGGCAGCACTGATATGATCCAAGACCCCAAGTGTTTAAAAGGTCGACATCAGTGTTTCAGTGTTTCTGATTAGTTCTCAAGGGGCCCTTCATATTTAAAACACAAAGAGATGCCGGAAAAGTCATCACTATGGTCACTGTTCTGGAATTGAAGCAGCCGAGCAGGAGCCACATTCTACATGTCTGTTGGGGTTATGCAAGGCAGGAGGAGAGGCAGCTCTCAACCCAGCCCTCCTGATCCCACCTAGGGCCCCCGCAGCCCCTCCAAAGCCTCAGGCCAGCTGCACAGAGGAGCAGATCCAAACATGCCTGTTGGTGCACACACCTGCCTCACTCCCTGGGACACACACTCGATCCTCACTCTCCAGCTGCTGCCTTATTCTCTGCTTTTAACTGTGTGTGCATCAGCCCCTCCCTTTTCATCTTAGCTAAATTAATCGGTTTGAATTAAAAGCAAACCATCAGGGAGAGAGCAACACAAACCACCCGGTGGCTTATCTGCATGGCTTTCCCAAGCTGGCATCTACCCTGCAAAACACTGGGTGAACTCATTGACCAGGCAGGGAATGGCTTTTGTTGGTGGAGAGATAAGAGCCTTTGTGAGCCCTGCCTGCCAGTTAGGATAACATGGCTTTATTCGGGGCGGGGGTGGGGGGGGCAGAAGGAAAAAGAAAGCCCCTGCTCCTGGGAATGTAAGAGGTACCCATAGGAGAGACAGAAGTGGAAAGACCAGAGCCAGGCACCTCAGTTCCTAGCCAGTTCTGCCACGGACTTTGGGCACAGAATTCAAGTTCTCTGAGCTTCAGATGCCTCATCTGTGAAATGGGACTAATACTCCTACTTAACTCACAGTGTTCTAGTAAGGTATAAAAGAGTTAACATGGGAAAGACTCAGAAAAGCACCTGCTACATAGACACATTCAATAAACACAAGCAGGAGGACAAGACTCAGAAAAGCACCTGCTACACAGACACATTCAATAAACACCAGCAGGACAAACGTGTATTCCTTCGCAGGGAAAACTCTGAGGCATAAACCCCTGTGTAATATGTAGGTGCCTCTAAAGCACACGCTGCCTTTACAGGGTGAACCACTTGCCTCATGCAAATTAACTGTTTCTCCTGCAACGCAAAGAAGCATTTTCCTAAGAGCTAGAACTCTCTGGAATGTCTATGCCTGAGTTTTCTCATCTACAAAATTGTGACAATACCATAACTCACAGCATTCTTCATGAGTGGTCAATAAGATGGTGTTTGCAAACTGTAAGAGGTGCTGTTCAAATATGACCAATTTTCATTCATATTCTCACCCGTTTTCCCCAAAGCACCAAGCAGGGGGACTGGTATACAGAAGGTGCTCAATTAGCACAGGAGAGACCAAACATCACGCCTGCCTCTGCACAGTAAGGCATTGGCCAACCCTAGTACTGGAGCACTGAGGAACTTCTTCCCCCAAGAAACAGGCCAACCTGAGAGCCCCAGGATGCTCCCCCGAAGTCCCAAGCATGCAGGGCTCCCCAGCATCTGCCATCACGCTCACCACAGCGGGTTTTTACACCCCAGCCCTCCTAAGGCTGGTGAGGGGCCTCGCTGCCTTTGGTTAGCACAGGCCAATGAAACGACAACTAACATTAATGAAAGTATGTCACATACGTCGGAAGATGGAAGTCATAGTAAAAACAATCCGTTTTTATTCAGCACTTCCTATGTATCTGGTCCTTTTCTAGCACCTTCCATGGATTATCTCACTTAATCCTCACGACGGTCCCCTGAGGTCAGAGCCAGTGTTGGCCCCAGTTTCCAGTAGACAGAGCTGAAGAACAGCGAAATTAAGTAACTTGCTCACGTTACTTAAAGTGACCAGGCAGAGGGCCTGGCCTGTGGAAGGCATGCTGGGTCCACACCACCCGAGCCTCCACCACGGAGGGCCCCATGTGGGTCTCTGCAGGAAAATCAACAGCGAGGCCATAACAAGTGCAGCTGTGACTAGCAGAGGTGAGATCTGGCCTGGAGAGGTCACTCCAGATCACTCCTGTCAACCACCTCTGCTCAAAAGCAGGCGGGAGGGGCAGCCAACTGAGAAGTGAGATGCGGTCGGACCCCTTTATCTGCTGTAACTAAAGCCAGTGACCCAGCTCAGTCAACAGGGAGGAAAGCCAGTGACCCAGCTCAGTCAACAGGGAGGAAAGCGCGTCGTCGGCCCAGCAGCCGCAGGCCTGTGAGCAGCTGCCCGGAGGCCCTTCTTCCCCTCTTTCCCAAACTTTCTTCCATGTCATTTCGCTTTTCAAACTAAACGAGTATCTTCACATAAACCGAGTTGAACCGTGAGTACTCGCTCGGCATCCAGCAAGCTCTGTGAGAACGATTCAGCCAGAATCTGGTAGGAATAAGGATTGAGGCAAGATTCAGTAAAATGTATTTATAAAACAAACAGCCTCCTTAAGTGATCTGATGATCAGCCAGCTCTGGCGGAAACACAGAGATAGAAGATGTAAACCATGCCCTTAAAATGTTTACAATCTAGCTGGAGAGAAAAACACACTGAAAGGTGCACACGCGAGGCGGCTCCGCTTGATCCTCGGACTGTGGCCCCGTTCCTGGGCGTCTGTCACCGAGCTCTGGAAAGAGCTGGACGTTGCTCACACCCCACTGTCTCACCTCCCGTTCGCTCTCAGCCCACTGCACACCAGCCTCAGCCCCGCGGGGCCTTGGAACATGCCCAGGCTTCATGCCAGCCCGTCCTTTCCCTTCCCCCCACCCCTGGCTCCTTCTCCTCCTCCACCCACATGCTCAATGCTGGTGTCTCCAGGAGCTCTGTCCCCTTCATCAGATTCCACCCGCATTTCTGACATTTTCTCAGAAGGTCCTGAGCTGGGCTTCTGCACTGCTGAAGGGCAGGACCTTCCCCAGCTGGCTGCCTGGGGCTCCCTCTCTCTTGCTCCTGTCTTTTCCTCTCTCCTCGCCACCTCTGCTCCTTCTCTCTGGGTCTCCTTCCTTTGCATTCATAGTCTTCCTCATCACCCGTCTTGGCCTCAGCACTCACCGGCTGCTGGAGTTGAGGGACGGGGCCCTCTTTCGTCTCAAGCACATCTATCCCTGTGAGAAGCAGCTAAATCAGGTGGGCCCCGCCGGTGACAGCACCTGTCAGGGTGGGCACCTGCTGCGTGAAGGAGCAACTCATCATGATACTAAGAGTGGGCACCTGGAGCTGCCTGCGCCTGCTGCCATGCCCTGCCAGCCAACTTCCTTTCCCATCCATTGGAATGAGGTTGCCCATTCCTTCCAGGCTGCTGGAAGGTGGCCTGGGGACTGGGAGTCAGAGCTGGAGACTGAGTGGAGAAAGGAGAGGACGGGGCACAGGCCAGAGAGACAGCCCGGATTCCAAACCCAGCATCACTTCTGATTCTAAAGACCACCTTGTAAGGTCATCTTGGGCTTTCCATCCCATTTTCACAGATGAGCACAGGTACAACCATAGCGCCCCACTTTACGGAAATACATCCACCTCTCCTCTGCAAGAAGTTTCAAAAATGGGAAGGTGACAACTGAACCATTTTACAATCTCATAGCAGCAGCAACTTGCATTTATTTGGCAGCAATCATATCCACCTCACACGGTATGGTTTTTGAGCAGTTCCCAAAGTATGATCAGGTACCTTATCTCGTTTGATGCTCAGCCGAGGTAGGCAGGGCAGGTTTATAGTCCTCATATCACAGATGGGGAAACCGAGCCCACGTGACTTGCCTGCTGTCGTGCAGGCAGGAACTCAGGAGCTTGAACCCCAACGGAAAGCATTCAGCAGCCTGCCTTGCCTTGAAGCCTTTCCTAACAACCACCTTCGTGGCATTTCTACAAACAGCAGTCACCTCGACCTTTTCTGTCATCAGAGACACATGCAGGTTCACTTAAGTGGGCAGCTAACAAACCCACCCAGTGGGTGGAGGGTGAAATATCTAACAGGAGTCAGTGCAAGTCAATTCAGGGCATCAGGTAACGAGCGAGCGAGCGTGTCAATATTTCGGCACCTCATTAAGCCCTTCTCTTTGAGGCTCAGCACACAGGCTCTTTACATCCAAGATCAAAGGCCAGGCTGATGAAATCCGTGGGCAGTGACAAAGGGTCATTTATAATGTGCAAATCCTTTAAGAATGATGAACCAAGTGGTAAGCAGAAGTTCTTTTCCTGACTCATCCAAGCAGATGAGGAGAGAATGAGAGAGACCTCAAGCCATCTGGAGCCTGGGGGCAAAAGCCCAGGAATGGGTCCAGCAGCATCAGCCGTGGGGCACAGGTAGGGAGTCCCCAATTCAGCCCACTCTGCCAGAAACGGTTTTACTGGACACTAGGACTTGGTAGTCTGCTCTCCACTCAGAACGTTTGTGCCTGGTCTGAGAACATCTGCGAGAAAGGTTTTATCAAACCCTGCATCTGAGAACGACTCTGCAGGAGCAATGTTGAACCAGCAGAAGTGCTTAAGGACTTTAATTGTGTGTATGCAATGATGCTAATTGCCTATGAGCCTAATTTATTGATACAGCAAGTCTGACAGACTCTACCAGAAGAGACTATTAGTGGCTGGAATCAGGTTGATTCAGGAACCCTTAGAAATTATTCTATCACTCTACTTATGAAAAATCCTAGTCTCAGGGAAGTTTCTAGAGTTGCTAAATAATGTATAATCAGATGTTGCAACACCAGAATTAAATCCAGGTCTAAATCCCAAGTCTGTACATTTCCTTTTTTTTTTT
>NW_007729450.1:125274-126333 GCF_000696425.1 Galeopterus variegatus | reverse complement strand
TGCAACACCAGAATTAAATCCAGGTCTAAATCCCAAGTCTGTACATTTCCTTTTTTTTTTTTTAATAATGGGAGAAAGTATTATCTATAATCCCAACACCCTACTAATAACTACTAATCTTTTTCCGCATTATAGCTTACATGGGTGTTATCACAGGGCACACTCACTCTTAAGCATGACGGGGTTTTTTCTTAATATTATGTTGTCTTAGAATCTTCATCATTCAATTTTTAATGAGAGCTATTCTTGGGGGAATCTACTATTATTTTCTTAATCATTTCTCTATGGAAGAACCTGTAGGTTTCTTCTAATGTTCCTCTATTGTACATAATGTTCTTATGAACATATTCTCACAAATAACTCTCCCCCTATTTTAAATGGTTTTCTCTGGAGAGCATCTTGTAGTTGGGATGAATGATGGCTCTGAATACAGATGACCACATTGCATTCCAGAAGTGACACCACTCTACCCTGCCACCAGGAATGCATCAGGATGTCACCCCAGACAGTACTGGTATTTCCATTTTATTTGCTTACTATTTAAGGGGGTGAAACACGAAGCTCTTTTCACCATACCAGACTGTCTCTGTTTCACATAAATGGCCACCTTCCGAGACCCAGCTAAGGGACTCAGTATTACATGAGAGATCAGATTAACCAGCTGTACAAAGAAGGTACTGACCACTTCACAAGAACATGTTTACATGGCTATGTCCACCATCTTCGTTCTAGGACCTTCTCAATCCCTCTCCCAGCTTCATCGGCCTGAGCCCTAGGATGATTCCAGCCAAGGCTGCCTTGTGAGTCGTCCACAAATCAGGCAAGTCAGCAGCAGACCCGGACTCAGCCCAGGACCCCAGCCCTCAGGTGCCTCGGTCCCTCAACCCAGGCACAGAGAGAAGCTGTGCTTTATCTCAGCTTCAGGTTTATATCCACAGACAGACAGACACTATTTAATAAGAAATGCCATCTCCAAAGCAGGATGACAAAATCGTGGCCCGGGGAGAAGGCAGGCAGAGCCAGAGGTGAAAATCCCAGCCGAACTCGTTAGAATGCAAC
>NW_007729450.1:114369-124738 GCF_000696425.1 Galeopterus variegatus | reverse complement strand
GAAGGCAGGCAGAGCCAGAGGTGAAAATCCCAGCCGAACTCGTTAGAATGCAACGCTGCAAACTTCAAGTCCACGTAGAATTTCTCCAAGAGATGTTGAAATCCTTGGCTGAGCGTGGGGCGAGGTTTCTGTTTCCTGTAATTAGACAGGCATTCTAAGTCGGAGTCTGAAAAAAAGCCACATTTACGGCATCTCATATCCCTTCACCAGTGGGAGAAGCACCAACTTGGTTTCCGGTGAGTGTTCTGATCCTGGAATTCCTCTACGAATTCTGAAGTCTCGAGATGTGACTTCTCCTGGCCCTGAAGCTGGCTGGCTCTCAAATGCCCGACACACACAAGTGGGCCTCAATCCCACCATCTGAAAAGCTGGGCTGAAAAATTCTCTCATTCATGCAAGAAATGTTAGAGAATCAGGAAAAACAGTACCGCGTGACAACAACCCCTGATGTTGTAACTGTCCACACTGACAGTTGCTGGGCACAGTGACAGAAAAAGCCCCAGGGAATCCACTGCAGAGGCTCAGGGTTTTGGCGCCGAGCTCACCTATCTGGGCTTGAATCCTGGCTCTGCTGCTGACTAGTTCTGGGACCCTGGGCAAGCTACTTAACTCTCAGTGCCTCAGTTTGCCCATCTGTAAAATAGGAACAGTAGCAGTACCTATTCCATAGCACAGGGGTGATACTATGCGGCTCTGGGTCTTCATCCTAACTCTGCCATCCGCCAGCTAGGTAATCTCAAGACCCCTGACACTCTCTTGCTCTCAGTTTTCTCACCTGTAAAATGGACATAATAACTGTGCCTACTCGCAGGGCTATTATGAAATAGTATTTAAGAGGGCTTACAGCAGTAGGCCCTGTCTGAGTGTGTGTTAAATAAGTAAAAAGTAGTATAGGATAGCCTTAAGGATATGAAGATGCTTGGCACAATTACTGCACAGAGTTAGTATTCTCCAAATGTTCAAGCACCCTCCAGGGCTGCCTGCGGGGAGGCAGAGGGCTCGGTGAGGGGAGGCTCAGGCAGAGGATCCCAGTGAGGAATAACAGGGTGTGGGAAGGGCTGGATAAAGGGTTAGTGAGAAGAAGAGGCCGGAGATCCCAGAGCCACAAGAAAGGCAGGGAACTTTGAGTCATTCATCTAGCAAAACAGTCTTCTGCATAAAACTGAATAAGACCCACATGCACAAAACAAATCTGTCCTGTTTACACAGCAAATAGGCACTGATGCTGGAGCAGGAAGAATCATAAAGACTCTTTGTCAACAGACATAAAACGTAGACTTATCACCACACCCTGGAGCACCCTCCCACCCCTGGACACCATGAAGTAAACAATCTTCCTATCAAATGGAATGGATTAGGAACGAATAAATTCATTCCCCATTTTATTAGGAATCCAATGCAAGTAAAACTGCCAGTCAGAGGGGATAACACAAATGAATCCTCATTAACAGAGTTCATGTCATTCCAATCAAAAGCAAAGAAACCTGATCCTACAAGTTCCTACAGATCCCCAAACACCACTTGTGTTAAATCTCCAGCAGCTCTGAAAATATTGAAACTATTTTTACTTTCAAAAACCCCTAGAGATATGGGAGCCCAGGCTGGGATGGATGCCCTGGTTCTCTCCCTCTCTCCCCCATGCGCAAGAGCACGCATGTGCACACAGGTGTGCACGCATTCACATGTATATGTGCTCCCATGTGAGCACGATGCAGGGGACAGGGGGCTCCCTGCTCTACTTCCTGGGGCCTTCGGGCTGCTTTAAGGAAACAGAGGAGACTTCTCAGTTTGACTGCAAAGTCTGCCAGAAATAAATTCCAGACCATGAATAAATTACAGAGAGAGCAGAGAAGTCATCGGGGACCCTGGGGGCCAGGAGACAACCGAAAGGTGCTCCATATGGGGGCCAGCTCAACCCCTGCCCCGCCAGACTGAGCTCTGAGGAGCTCCACCTGGAAAGCGGGGCAGCCGCTGGCTGTGTGGGCCCGATGAGGTGGCTGGGGAGACATGTGGGTAAGGACACTTCCTCTGTTTGTCTCAGCTTTTGGTTGCCCGGGGCTACCAGACCACAGATTCAGAGATGGCTTGCCAAAAATAAGAGATTACAGGGCTGGGCAGAATATCACAAAAAAATTAAAGTCACACCACAAGGCTTCCACGTGCAAAGACGGCTTGATTCAGTTTTCATTCCTGTTGGTTCCTCCTGGGGAAGGGAATCAATCCGACTACAAACTGGAGGACTTGCAGTTTCCGGTTAGCCAGAGAGATTGACAGAAACACATGTGCTTGGATACATAATGTGCAGAACTGCTTAATATACTCCCAAAAGCCCAAAGGCCACCATCCACAAGAAGAACAATGAATAGCTTTAAAAACATCGTGTGTACATTCCTATTGACGTCTATACACAAACCAACCCCAAGGTCTGATTACAGTTATCCTGCTGTGAAAGTACGGATTGAAATGAACAAGGTGATCCTCATACCTACATTTCAGGACATCATTTGTGGATAGACACAACATAATATAATAAAGACCAGAGTCCCTAGTTCACATAACTGACATATACACAGGGCTCGAATCAGCCAATGAGCAACCATCTCACCCTTACACAAAAACTGGGGTGACACAGTCTCACTGTGTGTAGCAAAGAACAGATCAGCTATGGATTGGAACTAAACGCAGAAACAAAAGCGCCAGGAGTCTGGTCTCTGTTCTGTTTATTCCAGTGTTACACAATTCTTCTTGCATTCCCTCCAGATAAAGTCCAGCAGGAAAGGAAGAGTCTGGTGATGTCATTTGTTGACTGGGATCAAACCTAGGGCCAACATAATTTGATGGGTGTTTTCCTCCTAGAAACCTGGACTACATTCAAAAACACAGCAAAAAACACAGCACGACATCTCTCGAGTCTGAACAGCAGTCACTGTACCATCGTGTGCTTCCCATCTCAGGCCGAGCTCAATGGGACTTTTTGTCCCCAGTTGATTAGTAAGACGCTGAATAAAAGCCAGTGTATCTGGACAATAAGCCTGATAAGGGACCTGTTGTTCAGGAAGGTTTTAATTACTTTATGGCCGTGTGGACAGTTGAGAGTCCAGGTTCCACACAAACAACAGCCCAGCACTGCTACACATAAATGCAAACACTGCCTCACTATATATCCTCTTCCTTCCCAGGAATGAATGACAGGGGTAAGCGATAGTGATCCAGATGCAACGTACAGCTCCAAGGGAACTTTTCTTTGCATAAAATTCCTTTAAGTGCAAAAATACTTCAATGCCAAAAATCTGGAACACCAGAAATGAGAAAAAAATCAAAATCTTCCATTATTCATCCAAGCATCAAAAAAATGCTATTAATACATTGATGTCTGTCTATACAATCTTTTTTCCTACCCATTTATACACACATATATATTTTTCATAGAAGTGGTATCATAATGTTATAGTATGGAAATTACACTTCAGTAAAGCCCTTTTTAAAAGAGTATCAAATTGGACATAGCGATCATAGCCTGATTTTCCCTATCAATATATTCTGAACATGTTCGTGTTAAGAAATTTTTTCCACAATGGCTTATAACGACTACATACTACTGTTTTTTAGAGATGGCCATAATTTACTTAACCAATCACCTATTGTGGTCATGTAGGTTGTTTCTAAGTTTTCTTATTATAAATAATGTTGAAATGAATAGCCTTAGAGCTGAATGTTTGCACACAGATTATTCTGGGTTAAGAGGTATGGCTATTTTTTGTTTATAGATTTTTGAAGCTCTTGTTAGATGTTGTCTTACTACCCTCCAGAAAGGTACGCCAATGTCAACACTACCAGAAATTTATGATTGCCCATTTCACTACAACTTAGCCAACACTGGGTATTATAACTTCTTTCTATTTAACTCCTTTTAATATTTGAAATTTCAGTAGACGAAACCTTAGCTCATTGTTACTTTAATTTGTATATCTTTGATTACTCAGTTAGCTGACTATTTTTCATAAGTTTAATGGTAAAAAGACTTCTTTTGTGAATACCTGGTTTCTACTCTTTACTTTTTCTATTAAAGCATTTATCTTTTTATGAAACTGTTAAGATTTCATATTTCAAATACATCAACCCTTTATTGTATATTGCAGATCTAATTTTCCACCTCTGGCTTTTCTTTTTCTTCTTTTACTACAATGATGTTGCTAATTTTCACATAGTCTAGTGTTTTCATCTTTCCAGATTTCTGCCTTTGATTAAACATCTAAATTATATGACTCCACGTGTATTTTCTTCTGTTCTCTTCCAACTGTGCTCTTTAAATTTAATTCTCTAATCCATCTGGAATGTATTTTGGTATACGTAATGAGGTAAAAAGTTGACTTTTTTTTCAAATAGTTAACTCTTCCAGCATAATACTGTGAATATTTTATAATTTCCCCATGAGTATGAAGTGTTACCTTTTCATACACTAAATATTCAGATACGGTTGGCTCCATTTACAGATCTTTTCCTTTGTCCTATTAATGCTGATGTCTCATCTGAAGCTAGTACCACACTGCCTTAATTATTTCTGTAATTTGTTTCCATACCTAACCCGTAGTGGTCTCTTCTTGCCCTTCTCCATTATGTCTTTTTGAATATTTTATTGGCTTTTATCATCTGTTTAATCTCTCACTTGGAACTCAGAATCATTCAGTCAAGTACAAAAACAAAAACAATACCTTCTGAGGTTCTGGTGGGAATCACACTGAACTTATAAATTAATCTCTAAAGAATTTGTTCCTTTACAGCATTAGGTCTTTCTGTTCATTAACATAGCATTTCTTTCAATTTACGTAAGTCTTCTCCTGGGTCCCACATGTTAAGAATGCATTCTTATAATTCCTAGTAATTGTGTATCGTGTGTTGCTGTTGTGAACGGGATTTTTTTTAATTTATTTATTTATGAATATTACTATTTTTTTACATTCTAAGATGTTGTTGTGGAGCAATTGGGGGATGTTTTAATTATATTTTTCAGTTGGTTATTTCTGGCATACAGGAAAGCTATTAATTTTGAATACAGTAGTCCCCCCTTCTGCATGAGGGATGTGTTCCAAGACCCCCTGCAGATGCCTGAAGCCACAGATAGTACTGAACCCTACGTATACTATGTTTTTTCCTACACATACCAATGATAATGTTTAATTTATAATTAGACACAGTTAAGGGATTAACCACAATAACCAGCTATAAAATAGAACAATTATAACAATATGCCAGCATCACCACTCTTGTCCTTTAGGGCCATTATTAAGAAAAATAAGGGTGACATGAATATGAACACTGCAATACCATGACAGTCAGTCTGATAACACAGGTGGTGGCTGCTAAATGATTAATGGGCAGGTAGCATAGATGGTGTGGATGCTCTAGACAAAGCGAGGAGTCAACACCCAGTGTGGGACAGAGCAGTACAGCACAAGCTTTCACCAAGCTACTCAGAACAGTGCAGCATTCAAAACACATGAATTATTTCTGGAATTGTCCATTTAATATTTTCAGACCACAGTTGACCACAGGCAACTGAAACTGCACAATGGAAACCTGTGGATAAGAGAAGACTACTGTACACATGTTTAAACTGGCCATCTTAATAAACTTTCTTCTTAGTTCCAATATTTTCTTCAGTCAATTCCTTTGAATATTTAAGATAAGCCATGTAAAAAGATAGCAATATTTTTTTTTCCTTTTCAATGTTTTTACTTCTTACTTTTCTTGTCTTATTACAATGGCTAGAACTTTTACAGCAATGTTAAAAAATAGTGATGATAATGTGAATTCTGGCCCCATACTCATCAGGGAGAGATACAGTGACATATTTGCTGGGCCAGCCCTGGTGCTCCTGCCCAAATCCTATGGCCTGGACACTTGATGCAAAATGGACATTCAGGCAAATAGAAGACAGTGTTTTCTACACATTTTCCACCATAGAACATAATGCCTTTGAGAAACACATAAGATATTTAATACTAAAGCACACCACATGATGACAATGCTAATAACTTCCCATGGTAAACAAAGACTTCACAGGGAAAGGGTTACAGTGGAAATGGCTCGCAACAGCCTTTCCATCAGCAAAGGAGTGTCCAGAGCACATGGCCACAGACCCCAAGGGGTAGCCCACACCTGGTTTCCCAGCTCTGCTTCCTCTGTCTCTCTCAAGATAGGGGAGGTAGGTTCTCTCATGCATTCCTACACCTCCTCTTTCCCTAACTATGTCCATTACCCCTCCTCCAGGAAGCCTTCCAGGAACTTCCAGACAGAAACTGGCCACTAGACCTTCATACCTGGCCCAGTACTCACCGGCTTTCACCTCCTCCCTGGCATGAGTGCCCAGGACCCAAGAACACCTCACTACCTAAATCTGGCCCTCTGACTCCTTACCTAAACTCTACAAAACTGCCAAAAGCGACCTCCATTCAGTCAAAACAGGAATTGCCAAATTGTTCCTGGGGACGGAGTGGTTATAGATTCTCCCACAGAGCCTGGGTCATCGTACTTTCACACAGTTGTGAGGATCTCGCTCATGTGGTTCCCAAGCTAAGGGAAGACTTGGAACATGAATTTACATGAGGGAGGGCGGCAGCTACAGTCAGAGGACAGGAAGGGAGGAGGCAGGAAAATGATGAAATGGGGACAAATACTGCCAACAGCTAGAGACCATCCTGGGAGTTGTTAAAAACCCAGCATTTGGAAGGTAATCATGATGCTGTGACATAGATTCAAAATGATAACCCTGGGCCATCAAGAAAGCCTTCAACTGTGTTCTGCTCCCTTCACGTGGAAGAAGCACACACTGCCCTTGAAGAGGTATTTTTCATCAATATAGTTAAAAATGCTTTTCTTTTAAAGTGTAAGTTTTTCAGGAGGAGTAGAAGGGGCCTTTCAGGAAGGACGTAACATTGATCTTGTTGCAGGCATGTGATCAGTGTTTTGTATATTCCATCAAATTCAAGCTGCACAGGAACTCTGAAATCGTATTACACTTCAGAACACTGGCACTGAATTACCATATGGTCCAGCAATTCCACTTCTGGGCATACCCCCAAAAGAGTTAAAAGCAGGGTCTCAAACAGATATTTGTACACCCACTTTCATACAGTGTTATTCACAACAGCCAAAAGGTGGAAGCAGCCCAAGTATCCATCCACGGATGAATGGATAGGCAGAATGTGGTCTATCCCAGGGGAACATGATTGAGCCTTAAAAAGGAAGGAAATTCTGACACATGCCACAACATGGATGAAACTTGGAGACATTATACCAAGTGAAATAAGTGAGTCACAAAAGGACAGATACTGTATGATTCCACTTACATGAACTACCTGCAATAGTCAGATTCATAGAGACAGATAATAGAGTAGTGGGTGCCAAGGGATAGGGGAGGGGTTTCACTGGGGAAGATGAAAAAGTTCTGGATATAGATGATGGTGATGGCTGCATGGTGTGGATATACCTAATACCACTGAATTATACATTTATAAATGGTTAAAAAAGTAAATTGCATGTTATGTTTGTTACCCAATAAAAAAAAAGAAAGAAGAAAAAAACTGTGGCTCAGAGAAATGAAAAATAACTTGCCCAGCTAGCAAGCAGTGAGGGTGGAACTCACTAGAAACTTCCTCCATGCCTAAGGCCCACACTCCTGAAGATCTGCCCTTGCACAACAAAGGCTTGCTTGTCAACCCCCGTCCTGCCCTCCAGGAACGGCTCTCCAGCGGAAAGACTCCTCTCCCTGGTTCCCGACAGCACGTACCACCCCCGCCTGCTGGGCCCACACTCAGTACTGTCTGGCAGAGGCTGGATTTGCTTGTGAGTTTTATGTGGAGCAATTTTGACAGTGAACAGAAAGAGCTAGAGATTGCAGAGGAGCTGAGAAAAACAGCTGCCAGGGGCTCACCCTCGACCATAGAGAACAAGGATCAAACCACACAGCACCCCGTGTCCTACCAACAGGACAACATCCAGGGGGTCTCAGGGCCTTCCGCCTTCCTACAGCCCCAGCCCCACCTTCCCGCTCTCGTCCCTCCAGACTCCCGCCAAAGCCCTTCACGAGAAGGCTTTTTCATCCCCAGCAATACTGATTTACCTGTAAATTCTAAACCACACTGAACTCCCATTTACCAAATTCCACGCGCCTCAATCATTCCCCCCATGCCTCTCCTCTGGCTGGACTCCCCCTCCTGCTGCCCACCTCACGATCGGACCCCAGGGCAAAAACCGAACCCAAACTGGCCTCCAAGTGTCCACTCACACAGGAGCTGCTGGGAAAAGACCCTCCCCTCCAACTCTCTCAGGCCGATTTTAAAGATTTCTTCTTCTCTCTTTCCCCTGAACCTCAGGACAGCAATGATCACATTTCATTTTAACCCTTTCTTCATTGGTCTTTTAGGCTGCAAGTCCTTTGCAAGCAGGGACCTTATCTGTACTCCCAGTGCCTTGACCGGGACCTGCCACAAGGCCTGATTAATGTCAGCTGAATGGATGGATGGATGAATGAATGGACAGGGTTTTCTCAGCAGTAGAAACCGCAGTGCTAATTCACTTGGTCTGAACAAAATGATGGCTGTGATGGCTCGGAGACAGAGACCACATCCTTTCTTTGTGTCACCCCGTCAGCCCACATCAACATGGCCTCAGCCATCTAGCACATTCTCAATTCTCAGCTCCAGCAGGGGCTGTGCTCAATGCCGTTACATCAGAAACATCCAGAAAGCAAGGCCGGAGTCACTTCAATTCCAGCACATGTACCGCAACCACAGTCGTGCTGATGTCCCCCATGACAGTGGGCCCTGCAGCAAGCCAAGCAGGACAAGAGCTGACCACGGAGCCACGGGGCCAGGTCTGCGTCCTTGTTTGGCTTCACATTAGTTGGGTGGCCTCGGCAAGTCCCACAGCCTCTCCATTCTGCGGTTTTCTCATGGGTAAAGTGCCCTATCTATCTCACAGAGTGAGGCTAGGCCCAAGGAGGAAGGCAGCTGTGAGTGCAGTGATCTGCAAATGACAAACAGAGAAGGAATTATTCTTATTGTTATTCTGACCTCTGGAGACAGAGGATCTCCATCTGAGGCAGAAATGGACTGGCCTAGGAGATGCCCGTCCTGGCAGGCTGCAGAGCATGTGCTGTGGCAAAGGGGGTCATGGGGGCAGGAGGCTCTGCTTACCTGCCCACGCCACCACAACACAGAATGCAGGATGGCCACAAAGGGCAGCAACACAGGACTCACTCTGGGCCACACAGGGAGATCAGAGCAAATCTGGAGGGGTAGTGGCCAGCCACAAACAGTGAACCCCAGAGAGAGGCCCGAGGGCTCTCCAGTGGGAGGGCTGAGGGTTCTGCTTTTCTGGGCATGCCTGGTTTTAAGTTCTCTGTCTCACCTCAAGAGACATCCGTGTACTGGTCACATCAGATGTCCCAATGCAGTGTTAGGAAAACAAACTCAAAACCAAATTCTCACATCACACATCAAGATAAACGTGACCAAGAGTCAACAAATGAGTGGACTGGCCTTAGAGGAAAGCCTAAAATCAGAGCCACGATGAGAGAACACCTCACACCCACTAGGATGGCTGTAATCAAAACAACAGACTACAGCAAGTGCTGACGAAGATGTGGAGAAACTGGAACCCACATACCCTGCTGGTGGGAGTGTGAAACAGTGCAGCTGCTTGGGAAACAGTCTGGCTGCTCCTCCAAAAGTTGAGCGTAGAGTTACCATGTGACCTGGCAATTCCACTCCTGGGTATGTACCCAAGAGAAATGAGAACATGTCCACACAAAAACTTGTCCACAATGTACATTATTCATTGACAATAGAAGGTGGAAACAACCCGAATGCCACCAACTGATGGGTGGATGAACAGCATGTAGTCCATCCATGCAATGTAATACCATTGGGCCACAAGAAAGAGAGAAATACTAATAGATATCACAATGTGGATGAACCTTGAAAACATGATGCTGAGGGAAAGAAGTCAGGTACAAAAGGCCACATATTGCATGATTCCATTAATATGAAATGTCCAGAACAGGCAAATCTATAAAGACAGAAAGTAGATTAGTGGTTGCCAGAGGCTGTTGGAAGGCAGGAGAAGGGAGGGGCGGAGAATGGGGAACAGCTGCTAATTGGTACATGGTAATTTTGGGGGTGGTAAAAATGTTCTGAAATTAGTAGTGATAGATGCACAATTCTGTGACTATATTAAAAACCACTGAATAATACACTTTTTAAAAAGTGAATTTTATAGTGTACAAATTATATCTAATTTTTAAAATTTTTGAAGAGTTAATGTAGTTTGTGTAAGCCAACACAGGAAGAAAGGAAAAAAAGAAAGA